>NW_026973206.1:0-55427 GCF_036711695.1 Zophobas morio | reverse complement strand
ATTCTGGCGTTCGTAGATACAAGAAAACTGTTAAAATTCTTCAGAAACGTCACTTTTGAAGTGTTTTCTTGTACTTTTAAGCCAATCAGATACCCTACGGGCTCGGAAAGTGCAACGAAACCATCAAATTTTAGCTAGAAACTGTATTTTTGTCGATTTTTATTGAATTTGAACTATATTTCAACGTTTTTTGATGGTTCTGAGCCACCAAACACACTTAAAGCATGCAGAATCGACTCAGAATAGGAAAAGGAGACGTTTAGGTCAATTTTATGCATTCTGGCGTTCGTAGATACAAGAAAACTGTTAAAATTCTTCAGAAACGTCACTTTTGAAGTGTTTTCTTGTACTTTTAAGCCAATCAGATACCCTACGGGCTCGGAAAGTGCAACGAAACCATCAAATTTTAGCTAGAAACTGTATTTTTGTCGATTTTTATTGAATTTGAACTATATTTCAACGTTTTTTGATGGTTCTGAGCCACCAAACACACTTAAAGCATGCAGAATCGACTCAGAATAGGAAAAGGAGACGTTTAGGTCAATTTTATGCATTCTGGCGTTCGTAGATACAAGAAAACTGTTAAAATTCTTCAGAAACGTCACTTTTGAAGTGTTTTCTTGTAATTTTAAGCCAATCAGATACCCTACGGGCTCGGAAAGTGCAACGAAACCATCAAATTTTAGCTAGAAACTGTATTTTTGTCGATTTTTATTGAATTTGAACTATATTTCAACGTTTTTTGATGGTTCTGAGCCACCAAACACACTTAAAGCATGCAGAATCGACTCAGAATAGGAAAAGGAGGCGTTTAGGTCAATTTTATGCATTCTGGCGTTCGTAGATACAAGAAAACTGTTAAAATTCTTCAGAAACGTCACTTTTGAAGTGTTTTCTTGTACTTTTAAGCCAATCAGATACCCTACGGGCTCGGAAAGTGCAACGAAACCATCAAATTTTAGCTAGAAACTGTATTTTTGTCGATTTTTATTGAATTTGAACTATATTTCAACGTTTTTTGATGGTTCTGAGCCACCAAACACACTTAAAGCATGCAGAATCGACTCAGAATAGGAAAAGGAGACGTTTAGGTCAATTTTATGCATTCTGGCGTTCGTAGATACAACAAAACTGTTAAAATTCTTCAGAAACGTCACTTTTGAAGTGTTTTCTTGTACTTTTAAGCCAATCAGATACCCTACGGGCTCGGAAAGTGCAACGAAACCATCAAATTTTAGCTAGAAACTGTATTTTTGTCGATTTTTATTGCATTTGAACTATATTTCAACGTTTTTTGATGGTTCTGAGCCACCAAACACACTTAAAGCATGCAGAATCGACTCAGAATAGGAAAAGGAGACGTTTAGGTCAATTTTATGCATTCTGGCGTTCGTAGATACAAGAAAACTGTTAAAATTCTTCAGAAACGTCACTTTTAATTGTTTTCTTGTACTTTTAAGCCAATCAGATACCCTACGGGCTCGGAAAGTGCAACGAAACCATCAAATTTTAGCTAGAAACTGTATTTTTGTCGATTTTTATTGAATTTGAACTATATTTCAACGTTTTTTGATGGTTCTGAGCCACCAAACACACTTAAAGCATGCAGAATCGACTCAGAATAGGAAAAGGAGACGTTTAGGTCAATTTTATGCATTCTGGCGTTCGTAGATACAAGAAAACTGTTAAAATTCTTCAGAAACGTCACTTTTGAAGTGTTTTCTTGTACTTTTAAGCCAATCAGATACCCTACGGGCTCGGAAAGTGCAACGAAACCATCAAATTTTAGCTAGAAACTGTATTTTTGTCGATTTTTATTGAATTTGAACTATATTTCAACGTTTTTTGAAGGTTCTGAGCCACCAAACACACTTAAAGCATGCAGAATCGACTCAGAATAGGAAAAGGAGACGTTTAGGTCAATTTTATGCATTCTGGCGTTCGTAGATACAAGAAAACTGTTAAAATTCTTCAGAAACGTCACTTTTGAAGTGTTTTCTTGTACTTTTAAGCCAATCAGATACACTACGGGCTCGGAAAGTGCAACGAAACCATCAAATTTTAGCTAGAAACTGTATTTTTGTCGATTTTTATTGAATTTGAACAATATTTCAACGTTTTTTGATGGTTCTGAGCCACCAAACACACTTAAAGCATGCAGAATCGACTCAGAATAGGAAAAGGAGACGTTTAGGTCAATTTTATGCATTCTGGCGTTCGTAGATACAAGAAAACTGTTAAAATTCTTCAGAAACGTCACTTTTGAAGTGTTTTCTTGTACTTTTAAGCCAATCAGATACCCTACGGGCTCGGAAAGTGCAACGAAACCATCAAATTTTAGCTAGAAACTGTATTTTTGTCGATTTTTATTGAATTTGAACTATATTTCAACGTTTTTTGATGGTTCTGAGCCACCAAACACACTTAAAGCATGCAGAATCGACTCAGAATAGGAAAAGGAGACGTTTAGGTCAATTTTATGCATTCTGGCGTTCGTAGATACAACAAAACTGTTAAAATTCTTCAGAAACGTCACTTTTGAAGTGTTTTCTTGTACTTTTAAGCCAATCAGATACCCTACGGGCTCGGAAAGTGCAACGAAACCATCAAATTTTAGCTAGAAACTGTATTTTTGTCGATTTTTATTGCATTTGAACTATATTTCAACGTTTTTTGATGGTTCTGAGCCACCAAACACACTTAAAGCATGCAGAATCGACTCAGAATAGGAAAAGGAGACGTTTAGGTCAATTTTATGCATTCTGGCGTTCGTAGATACAAGAAAACTGTTAAAATTCTTCAGAAACGTCACTTTTAATTGTTTTCTTGTACTTTTAAGCCAATCAGATACCCTACGGGCTCGGAAAGTGCAACGAAACCATCAAATTTTAGCTAGAAACTGTATTTTTGTCGATTTTTATTGAATTTGAACTATATTTCAACGTTTTTTGATGGTTCTGAGCCACCAAACACACTTAAAGCATGCAGAATCGACTCAGAATAGGAAAAGGAGACGTTTAGGTCAATTTTATGCATTCTGGCGTTCGTAGATACAAGAAAACTGTTAAAATTCTTCAGAAACGTCACTTTTGAAGTGTTTTCTTGTACTTTTAAGCCAATCAGATACCCTACGGGCTCGGAAAGTGCAACGAAACCATCAAATTTTAGCTAGAAACTGTATTTTTGTCGATTTTTATTGAATTTGAACTATATTTCAACGTTTTTTGAAGGTTCTGAGCCACCAAACACACTTAAAGCATGCAAAATCGACTCAGAATAGGAAAAGGAGACGTTTAGGTCAATTTTATGCATTCTGGCGTTCGTAGATACAAGAAAACTGTTAAAATTCTTCAGAAACGTCACTTTTGAAGTGTTTTCTTGTACTTTTAAGCCAATCAGATACACTACGGGCTCGGAAAGTGCAACGAAACCATCAAATTTTAGCTAGAAACTGTATTTTTGTCGATTTTTATTGAATTTGAACAATATTTCAACGTTTTTTGATGGTTCTGAGCCACCAAACACACTTAAAGCATGCAGAATCGACTCAGAATAGGAAAAGGAGACGTTTAGGTCAATTTTATGCATTCTGGCGTTCGTAGATACAAGAAAACTGTTAAAATTCTTCAGAAAGGTCACTTTTGAAGTGTTTTCTTGTACTTTTAAGCCAATCAGATACCCTACGGGCTCGGAAAGTGCAACGAAACCATCAAATTTTAGCTAGAAACTGTATTTTTGTCGATTTTTATTGAATTTGAACTATATTTCAACGTTTTTTGATGGATTTGAGCCACCAAACACACTTAAAGCATGCAGAATCGACTCAGAATAGGAAAAGGAGACGTTTAGGTCAATTTTATGCATTCTGGCGTTCGTAGATACAAGAAAACTGTTAAAATTCTTCAGAAACGTCACTTTTGAAGTGTTTTCTTGTACTTTTAAGCCAATCAGATACCCTACGGGCTCGGAAAGTGCAACGAAACCATCAAATTTTAGCTAGAAACTGTATTTTTGTCGATTTTTATTGAATTTGAACTATATTTCAACGTTTTTTGATGGTTCTGAGCCACCAAACACACTTAAAGCATGCAGAATCGACTCAGAATAGGAAAAGGAGACGTTTAGGTCAATTTTATGCATTCTGGCGTTCGTAGATACAAGAAAACTGTTAAAATTCTTCAGAAACTTCACTTTTGAAGTGTTTTCTTGTACTTTTAAGCCAATCAGATACCCTACGGGCTCGGAAAGTGCAACGAAACCATCAAATTTTAGCTAGAAACTGTATTTTTGTCGATTTTTATTGAATTTGAACTATATTTCAACGTTTTTTTGATGGTTCTGAGCCACCAAACACACTTAAAGCATGCAGAATCGACTCAGAATAGGAAAAGGAGACGTTTAGGTCAATTTTATGCATTCTGGCGTTCGTAGATACAAGAAAACTGTTAAAATTCTTCAGAAACGTCACTTTTGAAGTGTTTTCTTGTACTTTTAAGCCAATCAGATACCCTACGGGCTCGGAAAGTGCAACGAAACCATCAAATTTTAGCTAGAAACTGTATTTTTGTCGATTTTTATTGAATTTGAACTATATTTCAACGTTTTTTGATGGTTCTGAGCCACCAAACACACTTAAAGCATGCAGAATCGACTCAGAATAGGAAAAGGAGACGTTTAGGTCAATTTTATGCATTCTGGCGTTCGTAGATACAAGAAAACTGTTAAAATTCTTCAGAAACGTCACTTTTGAAGTGTTTTCTTGTACTTTTAAGCCAATCAGATACCCTGCGGGCTCGGAAAGTGCAACGAAACCATCAAATTTTAGCTAGAAACTGTATTTTTGTCGATTTTTATTGAATTTGAACTATATTTCAACGTTTTTTGATGGTTCTGAGCCACCAAACACACTTAAAGCATGCAGAATCAACTCAGAATAGGAAAAGGAGACGTTTAGGTCAATTTTATGCATTCTGGCGTTCGTAGATACAAGAAAACTGTTAAAATTCTTCAGAAACGTCACTTTTGAAGTGTTTTCTTGTACTTTTAAGCCAATCAGATACCCTACGGGCTCGGAAAGTGCAACGAAACCATCAAATTTTAGCTAGAAACTGTATTTTTGTCGATTTTTATTGAATTTGAACTATATTTCAACGTTTTTTGATGGTTCTGAGCCACCAAACACACTTAAAGCATGCAGAATCGACTCAGAATAGGAAAAGGAGACGTTTAGGTCAATTTTATGCATTCTGGCGTTCGTAGATACAAGAAAACTGTTAAAATTCTTCAGAAACGTCACTTTTGAAGTGTTTTCTTGTACTTTTAAGCCAATCAGATACCCTACGGGCTCGGAAAGTGCAACGAAACCATCAAATTTTAGCTAGAAACTGTATTTTTGTCGATTTTTATTGAATTTGAACTATATTTCAACGTTTTTTGATGGTTCTGAGCCACCAAACACACTTAAAGTATGCAGAATCGACTCAGAATAGGAAAAGGAGACGTTTAGGTCAATTTTATGCATTCTGGCGTTCGTAGATACAAGAAAACTGTTAAAATTCTTCAGAAACGTCACTTTTGAAGTGTTTTCTTGTACTTTTAAGCCAATCAGATACCCTACGGGCTCGGAAAGTGCAACGAAACCATCAAATTTTAGCTAGAAACTGTATTTTTGTCGATTTTTATTGAATTTGAACTATATTTCAACGTTTTTTGATGGTTCTGAGCCACCAAACACACTTAAAGCATGCAGAATCGACTCAGAATAGGAAAAGGAGACGTTTAGGTCAATTTTATGCATTCTGGCGTTCGTAGATACAAGAAAACTGTTAAAATTCTTCAGAAACTTCACTTTTGAAGTGTTTTCTTGTACTTTTAAGCCAATCAGATACCCTACGGGCTCGGAAAGTGCAACGAAACCATCAAATTTTAGCTAGAAACTGTATTTTTGTCGATTTTTATTGAATTTGAACTATATTTCAACGTTTTTTGATGGTTCTGAGCCACCAAACACACTTAAAGCATGCAGAATCGACTCAGAATAGGAAAAGGAGACGTTTAGGTCAATTTTATGCATTCTGGCGTTCGTAGATACAAGAAAACTGTTAAAATTCTTCAGAAACGTCACTTTTGAAGTGTTTTCTTGTACTTTTAAGCCAATCAGATACCCTACGGGCTCGGAAAGTGCAACGAAACCATCAAATTTTAGCTAGAAACTGTATTTTTGTCGATTTTTATTGAATTTGAACTATATTTCAACGTTTTTTGATGGTTCTGAGCCACCAAACACACTTAAAGCATGCAGAATCGACTCAGAATAGGAAAAGGAGACGTTTAGGTCAATTTTATGCATTCTGGCGTTCGTGGATACAAGAAAACTGTTAAAATTCTTCAGAAACGTCACTTTTGAAGTGTTTTCTTGTACTTTTAAGCCAATCAGATACCCTACGGGCTCGGAAAGTGCAACGAAACCATCAAATTTTAGCTAGAAACTGTATTTTTGTCGATTTTTATTGAATTTGAACTATATTTCAACGTTTTTTGATGGTTCTGAGCCACCAAACACACTTAAAGCATGCAGAATCGACTCAGAATAGGAAAAGGAGACGTTTAGGTCAATTTTATGCATTCTGGCGTTCGTAGATACAAGAAAACTGTTAAAATTCTTCAGAAACGTCACTTTTGAAGTGTTTTCTTGTACTTTTAAGCCAATCAGATACCCTACGGGCTCGGAAAGTGCAACGAAACCATCAAATTTTAGCTAGAAACTGTATTTTTGTCGATTTTTATTGAATTTGAACTATATTTCAACGTTTTTTGATGGTTCTGAGCCACCAAACACACTTAAAGCATGCAGAATCGACTCAGAATAGGAAAAGGAGACGTTTAGGTCAATTTTATGCATTCTGGCGTTCGTAGATACAAGAAAACTGTTAAAATTCTTCAGAAACGTCACTTTTGAAGTGTTTTCTTGTACTTTTAAGCCAATCAGATACCCTACGGGCTCGGAAAGTGCAACGAAACCATCAAATTTTAGCTAGAAACTGTATTTTTGTCGATTTTTATTGAATTTGAACTATATTTCAACGTTTTTTGATGGTTCTGAGCCACCAAACACACTTAAAGCATGCAGAATCGACTCAGAATAGGAAAAGGAGACGTTTAGGTCAATTTTATGCATTCTGGCGTTCGTAGATACAAGAAAACTGTTAAAATTCTTCAGAAACGTCACTTTTGAAGTGTTTTCTTGTACTTTTAAGCCAATCAGATACCCTACGGGCTCGGAAAGTGCAACGAAACCATCAAATTTTAGCTAGAAACTGTATTTTTGTCGATTTTTATTGAATTTGAACTACATTTCAACGTTTTTTTGATAGTTCTGAGCCACCAAACACACTTAAAGCATGCAGAATCGACTCAGAATAGGAAAAGGAGAAGTTTAGGTCAATTTTATGCATTCTGGCGTTCGTAGATACAAGAAAACTGTTAAAATTCTTCAGAAACGTCACTTTTGAAGTGTTTTCTTGTACTTTTAAGCCAATCAGATACCCTACGGGCTCGGAAAGTGCAACGAAACCATCAAATTTTAGCTAGAAACTGTATTTTTGTCGATTTTTATTGAATTTGAACTATATTTCAACGTTTTTTGATGGTTCTGAGCCACCAAACACACTTAAAGCATGCAGAATCGACTCAGAATAGGAAAAGGAGACGTTTAGGTCAATTTTATGCATTCTGGCGTTCGTAGATACAAGAAAACTGTTAAAATTCTTCAGAAACGTCACTTTTGAAGTGTTTTCTTGTACTTTTAAGCCAATCAGATACCCTACGGGCTCGGAAAGTGCAACGAAACCATCAAATTTTAGCTAGAAACTGTATTTTTGTCGATTTTTATTGAATTTGAACTATATTTCAACGTTTTTTGATGGTTCTGAGCCACCAAACACACTTAAAGCATGCAGAATCGACTCAGAATAGGAAAAGGAGACGTTTAGGTCAATTTTATGCATTCTGGCGTTCGTAGATACAAGAAAACTGTTAAAATTCTTCAGAAACGTCACTTTTGAAGTGTTTTCTTGTACTTTTAAGCCAATCAGATACCCTACGGGCTCGGAAAGTGCAACGAAACCATCAAATTTTAGCTAGAAACTGTATTTTTGTCGATTTTTATTGAATTTGAACTATATTTCAACGTTTTTTGATGGTTCTGAGCCACCAAACACACTTAAAGCATGCAGAATCGACTCAGAATAGGAAAAGGAGACGTTTAGGTCAATTTTATGCATTCTGGCGTTCGTAGATACAAGAAAACTGTTAAAATTCTTCAGAAACGTCACTTTCCAAGTGTTTTCTTGTACTTTTAAGCCAATCAGATACCCTACGGGCTCGGAAAGTGCAACGAAACCATCAAATTTTAGCTAGAAACTGTATTTTTGTCGATTTTTATTGAATTTGAACTATATTTCAACGTTTTTTGATGGTTCTGAGCCACCAAACACACTTAAAGCATGCAGAATCGACTCAGAATAGGAAAAGGAGACGTTTAGGTCAATTTTATGCATTCTGGCGTTCGTAGATACAAGTAAACTGTTAAAATTCTTCAGAAACGTCACTTTTGAAGTGTTTTCTTGTACTTTTAAGCCAATCAGATACCCTACGGGCTCGGAAAGTGCAACGAAACCATCAAATTTTAGCTAGAAACTGTATTTTTGTCGATTTTTATTGAATTTGAACTATATTTCAACGTTTTTTGATGGTTCTGAGCCACCAAACACACTTAAAGCATGCAGAATCGACTCAGAATAGGAAAAGGAGACGTTTAGGTCAATTTTATGCATTCTGGCGTTCGTAGATACAAGAAAACTGTTAAAATTCTTCAGAAACGTCACTTTTGAAGTGTTTTCTTGTACTTTTAAGCCAATCAGATACCCTACGGGCTCGGAAAGTGCAACGAAACCATCAAATTTTAGCTAGAAACTGTATTTTTGTCGATTTTTATTGAATTTGAACTATATTTCAACGTTTTTTGATGGTTCTGAGCCACCAAACACACTTAAAGCATGCAGAATCGACTCAGAATAGGAAAAGGAGACGTTTAGGTCAATTTTATGCATTCTGGCGTACGTAGATACAAGAAAACTGTTAAAATTCTTCAGAAACGTCAATTTTTAAGTGTTTTCTTGTACTTTTAAGCCAATCAGATACCCTACGGGCTCGGAAAGTGCAACGAAACCATCAAATTTTAGCTAGAAACTGTATTTTTGTCGATTTTTATTGAATTTGAACAATATTTCAACGTTTTTTGATGGTTCTGAGCCACCAAACACACTTAAAGCATGCAGAATCGACTCAGAATAGGAAAAGGAGACGTTTAGGTCAATTTTATGCATTCTGGCGTTCGTAGATACAAGAAAACTGTTAAAATTCTTCAGAAACGTCACTTTTGAAGTGTTTTCTTGTACTTTTAAGCCAATCAGATACCCTACGGGCTCGGAAAGTGCAACGAAACCATCAAATTTTAGCTAGAAACTGTATTTTTGTCGATTTTTATTGAATTTGAACTATATTTCAACGTTTTTTGATGGTTCTGAGCCACCAAACACACTTAAAGCATGCAGAATCGACTCAGAATAGGAAAAGGAGACGTTTAGGTCAATTTTATGCATTCTGGCGTTCGTAGATACTAGAAAACTGTTAAAATTCTTCAGAAACGTCACTTTTGAAGTGTTTTCTTGTACTTTTAAGCCAATCAGATACCCTACGGGCTCGGAAAGTGCAACGAAACCATCAAATTTTAGCTAGAAACTGTATTTTTGTCGATTTTTATTGAATTTGAACTATATTTCAACGTTTTTTGATGGTTCTGAGCCACCAAACACACTTAAAGCATGCAGAATCGACTCAGAATAGGAAAAGGAGACGTTTAGGTCAATTTTATGCATTCTGGCGTTCGTAGATACAAGAAAACTGTTAAAATTCTTCAGAAACGTCACTTTTGAAGTGTTTTCTTGTACTTTTAAGCCAATCAGATACCCAACGGGCTCGGAAAGTGCAACGAAACCATCAAATTTTAGCTAGAAACTGTATTTTTGTCGATTTTTATTGAATTTGAACTATATTTCAACGTTTTTTGACGGTTCTGAGCCACCAAACACACTTAAAGCATGCAGAATCGACTCAGAATAGGAAAAGGAGACGTTTAGGTCAATTTTATGCATTCTGGCGTTCGTAGATACAAGAAAACTGTTAAAATTCTTCAGAAACGTCACTTTTGAATTGTTTTCTTGTACTTTTAAGCCAATCAGATACCCTACGGGCTCGGAAAGTGCAACGAAACCATCAAATTTTAGCTAGAAACTGTATTTTTGTCGATTTTTATTGAATTTGAACTATATTTCAACGTTTTTTGATGGTTCTGAGCCACCAAACACACTTAAAGCATGCAGAATCGACTCAGAATAGGAAAAGGAGACGTTTAGGTCAATTTTATGCATTCTGGCGTTCGTAGATACAAGAAAACTGTTAAAATTCTTCAGAAACGTCACTTTTGAAGTGTTTTCTTGTACTTTTAAGCCAATCACATACCCTACGGGCTCGGAAAGTGCAACGAAACCATCAAATTTTAGCTAGAAACTGTATTTTTGTCGATTTTTATTGAATTTGAACTATATTTCAACGTTTTTTGATGGTTCTGAGCCACCAAACACACTTAAAGCATGCAGAATCGACTCAGAATAGGAAAAGGAGACGTTTAGGTCAATTTTATGCATTCTGGCGTTCGTAGATACAAGAAAACTGTTAAAATTCTTCAGAAACGTCACTTTTGAAGTGTTTTCTTGTACTTTCAAGCCAATCAGATACCCTACGGGCTCGGAAAGTGCAACGAAACCATCAAATTTTAGCTAGAAACTGTATTTTTGTCGATTTTTATTGAATTTGAACTATATTTCAACGTTTTTTGATGGTTCTGAGCCACCAAACACTCTTAAAGCATGCAGAATCGACTCAGAATAGGAAAAGGAGACGTTTAGGTCAATTTTATGCATTCTGGCGTTCGTAGATACAAGAAAACTGTTAAAATTCTTCAGAAACGTCACTTTTGAAGTGTTTTCTTGTACTTTTAAGCCAATCAGATACCCTACGGGCTCGGAAAGTGCAACGAAACCATCAAATTTTAGCTAGAAACTGTATTTTTGTCGATTTTTATTGAATTTGAACTATATTTCAACGTTTTTTGATGGTTCTGAGCCACCAAACACACTTAAAGCATGCAGAATCGACTCAGAATAGGAAAAGGAGACGTTTAGGTCAATTTTATGCATTCTGGCATTCGTAGATACAAGAAAACTGTTAAAATTCTTCAGAAACGTCACTTTTGAAGTGTTTTCTTGTACTTTTAAGCCAATCAGATACCTACGGGCTCGGAAAGTGCAACGAAACCATCAAATTTTAGCTAGAAACTGTATTTTTGTCGATTTTTATTGAATTTGAACTATATTTCAACGTTTTTTGATGGTTCTGAGCCACCAAACACACTTAAATCATGCAGAATCGACTCAGAATAGGAAAAGGAGACGTTTAGGTTAATTTTATGCATTCTGGCGTTCGTAGATACAAGAAAACTGTTAAAATTCTTCAGAAACGTCACTTTTGAAGTGTTTTCTTGTACTTTTAAGCCAATCAGATACCCTACGGGCTCGGAAAGTGCAACGAAACCATCAAATTTTAGCTAGAAACTGTATTTTTGTCGATTTTTATTGAATTTGAACTATATTTCAACGTTTTTTGATGGTTCTGAGCCACCAAACACACTTAAAGCATGCAGAATCGACTCAGAATAGGAAAAGGAGACGTTTAGGTCAATTTTATGCATTCTGGCGTTCGTAGATACAAGAAAACTGTTAAAATTCTTCAGAAACGTCACTTTTGAAGTGTTTTCTTGTACTTTTAAGCCAATCAGATACGCTACGGGCTCGGAAAGTGCAACGAAACCATCAAATTTTAGCTAGAAACTGTATTTTTGTCGATTTTTATTGAATTTGAACTATATTTCAACGTTTTTTGATGGTTCTGAGCCACCAAACACACTTAAAGCATGCAGAATCGACTCAGAATAGGAAAAGGAGACGTTTAGGTCAATTTTATGCATTCTGGCGTTCGTAGATACAAGAAAACTGTTAAAATTCTTCAGAAACGTCACTTTTGAAGTGTTTTCTTGTACTTTTAAGCCAATCAGATACCCTACGGGCTCGGAAAGTGCAACGAAACCATCAAATTTTAGCTAGAAACTGTATTTTTGTCGATTTTTATTGAATTTGAACTATATTTCAACGTTTTTTGATGGTTCTGAGCCACCAAACACACTTAAAGCATGCAGAATCGACTCAGAATAGGAAAAGGAGACGTTTAGGTCAATTTTATGCATTCTGGCGTTCGTAGATACAAGAAAACTGTTAAAATTCTTCAGAAACGTCACTTTTGAAGTGTTTTCTTGTACTTTTAAGCCAATCAGATACCCTACGGGCTCGGAAAGTGCAACGAAGCCATCAAATTTTAGCTAGAAACTGTATTTTTGTCGATTTTTATTGAATTTGAACTATATTTCAACGTTTTTTGATGGTTCTGAGCCACCAAACACACTTAAAGCATGCAGAATCGACTCAGAATAGGAAAAGGAGACGTTTAGGTCAATTTTATGCATTCTGGCGTTCGTAGATACAAGAAAACTGTTAAAATTCTTCAGAAACGTCACTTTTGAAGTGTTTTCTTCTACTCTTAAGCCAATCAGATACCCTACGGGCTCGGAAAGTGCAACGAAACCATCAAATTTTAGCTAGAAACTGTATTTTTGTCGATTTTTATTGAATTTGAACTATATTTCAACGTTTTTTGATGGTTCTGAGCCACCAAACACACTTAAAGCATGCAGAATCGACTCAGAATAGGAAAAGGAGACGTTTAGGTCAATTTTATGCATTCTGGCGTTCGTAGATACAAGAAAACTGTTAAAATTCTTCAGAAACGTCACTTTTGAAGTGTTTTCTTGTACTTTTAAGCCAATCACATACCCAACGGGCTCGGAAAGTGCAACGAAACCATCAAATTTTAGCTAGAAACTGTATTTTTGTCGATTTTTATTGAATTTGAACTATATTTCAACGTTTTTTGATGGTTCTGAGCCACCAAACACACTTAAAGCATGCAGAATCGACTCAGAATAGGAAAAGGAGACGTTTAGGTCAATTTTATGCATTCTGGCGTTCGTAGATACAAGAAAACTGTTAAAATTCTTCAGAAACGTCACTTTTGAAGTGTTTTCTTGTACTTTTAAGCCAATCAGATACCCTACGGGCTCGGAAAGTGCAACGAAACCATCAAATTTTAGCTAGAAACTGTATTTTTGTCGATTTTTATTGAATTTGAACTATATTTCAACGTTTTTTGATGGATCTGAGCCACCAAACACTCTTAAAGCATGCAGAATCGACTCAGAATAGGAAAAGGAGACGTTTAGGTCAATTTTATGCATTCTGGCGTTCGTAGATACAAGAAAACTGTTAAAATTCTTCAGAAACGTCACTTTTGAAGTGTTTTCTTGTACTTTTAAGCCAATCAGATACCCTACGGGCTCGGAAAGTGCAACGAAACCATCAAATTTTAGCTAGAAACTGTATTTTTGTCGATTTTTATTGAATTTGAACTATATTTCAACGTTTTTTGATGGTTCTGAGCCACCAAACACACTTAAAGCATGCAGAATCGACTCAGAATAGGAAATGGAGACGTTTAGGTCAATTTTATGCATTCTGGCGTTCGTAGATACAAGAAAACTGTTAAAATTCTTCAGAAACGTCACTTTTGAAGTGTTTTCTTGTACTTTTAAGCCAATCAGATACCCTACGGGCTCGGAAAGTGCAACGAAACCATCAAATTTTGGATAGAAACTGTATTTTTGTCGATTTTTATTGAATTTGAACTATATTTCAACGTTTTTTGATGGTTCTGAGCCACCAAACACACTTAAAGCATGCAGAATCGACTCAGAATAGGAAAAGGAGACGTTTAGGTCAATTTTATGCATTCTGGCGTTCGTAGATACAAGAAAACTGTTAAAATTCTTCAGAAACGTCACTTTTGAAGTGTTTTCTTGTACTTTTAAGCCAATCAGATACGCTACGGGCTCGGAAAGTGCAACGAAACCATCAAATTTTAGCTAGAAACTGTATTTTTGTCGATTTTTATTGAATTTGAACTATATTTCAACGTTTTTTGATGGTTCTGAGCCACCAAACACACTTAAAGCATGCAGAATCGACTCAGAATAGGAAAAGGAGAAGTTTAGGTCAATTTTATGCATTCTGGCGTTCGTAGATACAAGAAAACTGTTAAAATTCTTCAGAAACATCACTTTTGAAGTGTTTTCTTGTACTTTTAAGCCAATCAGATACCCAACGGGCTCGGAAAGTGCAACGAAACCATCAAATTTTAGCTAGAAACTGTATTTTTGTCGATTTTTATTGAATTTGAACTATATTTCAACGTTTTTTGATGGTTCTGAGCCACCAAACACACTTAAAGCATGCAGAATCGACTCAGAATAGGAAAAGGAGACGTTTAGGTCAATTTTATGCATTCTGGCGTTCGTAGATACAAGAAAACTGTTAAAATTCTTCAGAAACGTTACTTTTGAAGTGTTTTCTTGTACTTTTAAGCCAATCAGATACCCTACGGGCTCGGAAAGTGCAACGAAACCATCAAATTTTAGCTAGAAACTGTATTTTTGTCGATTTTTATTGAATTTGAACTATATTTCAACGTTTTTTGATGGTTCTGAGCCACCAAACACACTTAAAGCATGCAGAATCGACTCAGAATAGGAAAAGGAGACGTTTAGGTCAATTTTATGCATTCTGGCGTTCGTAGATACAAGAAAACTGTTAAAATTCTTCAGAAACGTCACTTTTGAAGTGTTTTCTTGTACTTTTAAGCCAATCAGATACCCTACGGGCTCGGAAAGTGCAACGAAACCATCAAATTTTAGCTAGAAACTGTATTTTTGTGGATTTTTATTGAATTTGAACTATATTTCAACGTTTTTTGATGGTTCTGAGCCACCAAACACACTTAAAGCATGCAGAATCGACTCAGAATAGGAAAAGGAGACGTTTAGGTCAATTTTATGCATTCTGGCGTTCGTAGATACAAGAAAACTGTTAAAATTCTTCAGAAACGTCACTTTTGAAGTGTTTTCTTGTACTTTTAAGCCAATCAGATACCATACGGGCTCGGAAAGTGCAACGAAACCATCAAATTTTAGCTAAAAACTGTATTTTTGTCGATTTTTATTGAATTTGAACTATATTTCAACGTTTTTTGATGGTTCTGAGCCACCAAACACACTTAAAGCATGCAGAATCGACTCAGAATAGGAAAAGGAGACGTTTAGGTCAATTTTATGCATTCTGGCGTTCGTAGATACAAGAAAACTGTTAAAATTCTTCAGAAACATCACTTTTGAAGTGTTTTCTTGTACTTTTAAGCCAATCAGATACCCTACGGGCTCGGAAAGTGCAACGAAACCATCAAATTTTAGCTAGAAACTGTATTTTTGTCGATTTTTATTGAATTTGAACTATATTTCAACGTTTTTTGATGGTTCTGAGCCACCAAACACACTTAAAGCATGCAGAATCGACTCAGAATAGGAAAAGGAGACGTTTAGGTCAATTTTATGCATTCTGGCGTTCGTAGATACAAGAAAACTGTTAAAATTCTTCAGAAACATCACTTTTGAAGTGTTTTCTTGTACTTTTAAGCCAATCAGATACCCTACGGGCTCGGAAAGTGCAACGAAACCATCAAATTTTAGCTAGAAACTGTATTTTTGTCGATTTTTATTGAATTTGAACTATATTTCAACGTTTTTTGATGGTTCTGAGCCACCAAACACACTTAAAGCATGCAGAGTCGACTCAGAATAGGAAAAGGAGACGTTTAGGTCAATTTTATGCATTCTGGCGTTCGTAGATACAAGAAAACTGTTAAAATTCTTCAGAAACGTCACTTTTGAAGTGTTTTCTTGTACTTTTAAGCCAATCAGATACCCTACGGGCTCGGAAAGTGCAACGAAACCATCAAATTTTAGCTAGAAACTGTATTTTTGTCGATTTTTATTGAATTTGAACTATATTTCAACGTTTTTTGATGGTTCTGAGCCACCAAACACACTTAAAGCATGAAGAATCGACTCAGAATAGGAAAAGGAGAAGTTTAGGTCAATTTTATGCATTCTGGCGTTCGTAGATACAAGAAAACTGTTAAAATTCTTCAGAAACGTCACTTTTGAAGTGTTTTCTTGTACTTTTAAGCCAATCAGATACCCTACGGGCTCGGAAAGTGCAACGAAACCATCAAATTTTAGCTAGAAACTGTATTTTTGTCGATTTTTATTGAATTTGAACTATATTTCAACGTTTTTTGATGGTTCTGAGCCACCAAACACACTTAAAGCATGCAGAATCGACTCAGAATAGGAAAAGGAGACGTTTAGGTCAATTTTATGCATTCTGGCGTTCGTAGATACAAGAAAACTGTTAAAATTCTTCAGAAACGTCACTTTTGAAGTGTTTTCTTGTACTTTTAAGCCAATCAGATACCCTACGGGCTCGGAAAGTGCAACGAAACCATCAAATTTTAGCTAGAAACTGTATTTTTGTCGATTTTTATTGAATTTGAACTATATTTCAACGTTTTTTGATGGTTCTGAGCCACCAAACACACTTAAAGCATGCAGAATCGACTCAGAATAGGAAAAGGAGACGTTTAGGTCAATTTTATGCATTCTGGCGTTCGTAGATACAAGAAAACTGTTAAAATTCTTCAGAAACGTCACTTTTGAAGTGTTTTCTTGTACTTTTAAGCCAATCAGATACCCTACGGGCTCGGAAAGTGCAACGGAACCATCAAATTTTAGCTAGAAACTGGATTTTTGTCGATTTTTATTGAATTTGAACTATATTTCAACGTTTTTTGATGGTTCTGAGCCACCAAACACACTTAAAGCATGCAGAATCGACTCAGAATAGGAAAAGGAGACGTTTAGGTCAATTTTATGCATTCTGGCGTTCGTAGATACAAGAAAACTGTTAAAATTCTTCAGAAACGTCACTTTTGAAGTGTTTTCTTGTACTTTTAAGCCAATCAGATACCCTACGGGCTCGGAAAGTGCAACGAAACCATCAAATTTTAGCTAGAAACTGTATTTTTGTCGATTTTTATTGAATTTGAACTATATTTCAACGTTTTTTGATGGTTCTGAGCCACCAAACACACTTAAAGCATGCAGAATCGACTCAGAATAGGAAAAGGAGACGTTTAGGTCAATTTTATGCATTCTGGCGTTCGTAGATACAAGAAAACTGTTAAAATTCTTCAGAAACGTCACTTTTGAAGTGTTTTCTTGTACTTTTAAGCCAATCAGATACCCTACGGGCTCGGAAAGTGCAACGAAACCATCAAATTTTAGCTAGAAACTGTATTTTTGTCGATTTTTATTGAATTTGAACTATATTTCAACGTTTTTTGATGGTTCTGAGCCACCAAACACACTTAAAGCATGCAGAATCGACTCAGAATAGGAAAAGGAGACGTTTAGGTCAATTTTATGCATTCTGGCGTTCGTTGATACAAGAAAACTGTTAAAATTCTTCAGAAACGTCACTTTTGAAGTGTTTTCTTGTACTTTTAAGCCAATCAGATACCCTACGGGCTCGGAAAGTGCAACGAAACCATCAAATTTTAGCTAGAAACTGTATTTTTGTCGATTTTTATTGAATTTGAACTATATTTCAACGTTTTTTGATGGTTCTGAGCCACCAAACACACTTAAAGCATGCAGAATCGACTCAGAATAGGAAAAGGAGATGTTTAGGTCAATTTTATGCATTCTGGCGTTCGTAGATACAAGAAAACTGTTAAAATTCTTCAGAAACGTCACTTTTGAAGTGTTTTCTTGTACTTTTAAGCCAATCAGATACCCTACGGGCTCGGAAAGTGCAACGAAACCATCAAATTTTAGCTAGAAACTGTATTTTTGTCGATTTTTATTGAATTTGAACTATATTTCAACGTTTTTTGATGGTTCTGAGCCACCAAACACACTTAAAGCATGCAGAATCGACTCAGAATAGGAAAAGGAGACGTTTAGGTCAATTTTATGCATTCTGGCGTTCGTAGATACAAGAAAACTGTTAAAATTCTTCAGAAACGTCACTTTTGAAGTGTTTTCTTGTACTTTTAAGCCAATCAGATACCCTACGGGCTCGGAAAGTGCAACGAAACCATCAAATTTTAGCTAGAAACTGTATTTTTGTCGATTTTTATTGAATTTGAACTATATTTCAACGTTTTTTGATGGTTCTGAGCCACCAAACACACTTAAAGCATGCAGAATCGACTCAGAATAGGAAAAGGAGACGTTTAGGTCAATTTTATGCATTCTGGCGTTCGTAGATACAAGAAAACTGTTAAAATTCTTCAGAAACGTCACTTTTGAAGTGTTTTCTTGTACTTTTAAGCCAATCAGATACCCTACGGGCTCGGAAAGTGCAACGAAACCATCAAATTTTAGCTAGAAACTGTATTTTTGTCGATTTTTATTGAATTTGAACTATATTTCAACGTTTTTTGATGGTTCTGAGCCACCAAACACACTTAAAGCATGCAGAATCGACTCAGAATAGGAAAAGGAGACGTTTAGGTCAATTTTATGCATTCTGGCGTTCGTAGATACAAGAAAACTGTTAAAATTCTTCAGAAACGTCACTTTTGAAGTGTTTTCTTGTACTTTTAAGCCAATCAGATACCCTACGGGCTCGGAAAGTGCAACGAAACCATCAAATTTTAGCTAGAAACTGTATTTTTGTCGATTTTTAATGAATTTGAACTATATTTCAACGTTTTTTGATGGTTCTGAGCCACCAAACACACTTAAAGCATGCAGAATCGACTCAGAATAGGAAAAGGAGACGTTTAGGTCAATTTTATGCATTCTGGCGTTCGTAGATACAAGAAAACTGTTAAAATTCTTCAGAAACGTCACTTTTGAAGTGTTTTCTTGTACTTTTAAGCCAATCAGATGCCCTACGGGCTCGGAAAGTGCAACGAAACCATCAAATTTTAGCTAGAAACTGTATTTTTGTCGATTTTTATTGAATTTGAACTATATTTCAACGTTTTTTGATGGTTCTGAGCCACCAAACACACTTAAAGCATGCAGAATCGACTCAGAATAGGAAAAGGAGACGTTTAGGTCAATTTTATGCATTCTGGCGTTCGTAGATACAAGAAAACTGTTAAAATTCTTCAGAAACGTCACTTTTGAAGTGTTTTCTTGTACTTTTAAGCCAATCAGATACCCTACGGGCTCGGAAAGTGCAACGAAACCATCAAATTTTAGCTAGAAACTGTATTTTTGTCGATTTTTATTGAATTTGAACTATATTTCAACGTTTTTTGATGGTTCTGAGCCACCAAACACACTTAAAGCATGCAGAATCGACTCAGAATAGGAAAAGGAGACGTTTAGGTCAATTTTATGCATTCTGGCGTTCGTAGATACAAGAAAACTGTTAAAATTCTTCAGAAACGTCACTTTTGAAGTGTTTTCTTGTACTTTTAAGCCAATCAGATACCCTACGGGCTCGGAAAGTGCAACGAAACCATCAAATTTTAGCTAGAAACTGTATTTTTGTTGATTTTTATTGAATTTGAACTATATTTCAACGTTTTTTGATGGTTCTGAGCCACCAAACACACTTAAAGCATGCAGAATCGACTCAGAATAGGAAAAGGAGACGTTTAGGTCAATTTTATGCATTCTGGCGTTCGTAGATACAAGAAAACTGTTAAAATTCTGCAGAAACGTCACTTTTGAAGTGTTTTCTTGTACTTTTAAGCCAATCAGATACCCAACGGGCTCGGAAAGTGCAACGAAACCATCAAATTTTAGCTAGAAACTGTATTTTTGTCGATTTTTATTGAATTTGAACTATATTTCAACGTTTTTTGATGGTTCTGAGCCACCAAACACACTTAAAGCATGCAGAATCGACTCAGAATAGGAAAAGGAGACGTTTAGGTCAATTTTATGCATTCTGGCGTTCGTAGATACAAGAAAACTGTTACAATTCTGCAGAAACGTCACTTTTGAAGTGTTTTCTTGTACTTTTAAGCCAATCAGATACCCTACGGGCTCGGAAAGTGCAACGAAACCATCAAATTTTAGCTAGAAACTGTATTTTTGTCGATTTTTATTGAATTTGAACTATATTTCAACGTTTTTTGATGGTTCTGAGCCACCAAACACACTTAAAGCATGCAGAATCGACTCAGAATAGGAAAAGGAGACGTTTAGGTCAATTTTATGCATTCTGGCGTTCGTAGATACAAGAAAACTGTTAAAATTCTTCAGAAACGTCACTTTTGAAGTGTTTTCTTGTACTTTTAAGCCAATCAGATACCCTACGGGCTCGGAAAGTGCAACGAAACCATCAAATTTTAGCTAGAAACTGTATTTTTGTCGATTTTTATTGAATTTGAACTATATTTCAACGTTTTTTGATGGTTCTGAGCCACCAAAAACACTTAAAGCATGCAGAATCGACTCAGAATAGGAAAAGGAGACGTTTAGGTCAATTTTATGCATTCTGGCGTTCGTAGATACAAGAAAACTGTTAAAATTCTTCAGAAACGTCACTTTTGAAGTGTTTTCTTGTACTTTTAAGCCAATCAGATACCCTACGGGCTCGGAAAGTGCAACGAAACCATCAAATTTTAGCTAGAAACTGTATTTTTGTCGATTTTTAGTGAATTTGAACTATATTTCAACGTTTTTTGATGGTTCTGAGCCACCAAACACACTTAAAGCATGCAGAATCGACTCAGAATAGGAAAAGGAGACGTTTAGGTCAATTTTATGCATTCTGGCGTTCGTAGATACAAGAAAACTGTTAAAATTCTTCAGAAACGTCACTTTTGAAGTGTTTTCTTGTACTTTTATGCCAATCAGATACCCTACGGGCTCGGAAAGTGCAACGAAACCATCAAATTTTAGCTAGAAACTGTATTTTTGTCGATTTTTATTGAAATTGAACTATATTTCAACGTTTTTTGATGGTTCTGAGCCACCAAACACACTTAAAGCATGCAGAATCGACTCAGAATAGGAAAAGGAGACGTTTAGGTCAATTTTATGCATTCTGGCGTTCGTAGATACAAGAAAACTGTTAAAATTCTTCAGAAACGTCACTTTTGAAGTGTTTTCTTGTACTTTTAAGCCAATCAGATACCCTACGGGCTCGGAAAGTGCAACGAAACCATCAAATTTTAGCTAGAAACTGTATTTTTGTCGATTTTTATTGAATTTGAACTATATTTCAACGTTTTTTGATGGTTCTGAGCCACCAAACACACTTAAAGCATGCAGAATCGACTCAGAATAGGAAAAGGAGACGTTTAGGTCAATTTTATGCATTCTGGCGTTCGTAGATACAAGAAAACTGTTAAAATTCTTCAGAAACGTCACTTTTGAAGTGTTTTCTTGTACTTTTAAGCCAATCAGATACCCTACGGGCTCGGAAAGTGCAACGAAACCATCAAATTTTAGCTAGAAACTGTATTTTTGTCGATTTTTATTGAATTTGAACTATATTTCAACGTTTTTTGATGGTTCTGAGCCACCAAACACACTTAAAGCATGCAGAATCGACTCAGAATAGGAAAAGGAGACGTTTAGGTCAATTTTATGCATTCTGGCGTTCGTAGATACAAGAAAACTGTTAAAATTCTTCAGAAACGTCACTTTTGAAGTGTTTTCTTGTACTTTTAAGCCAATCAGATACCCTACGGGCTTGGAAAGTGCAACGAAACCATCAAATTTTAGCTAGAAACTGTATTTTTGTCGATTTTTATTGAATTTGAACTATATTTCAACGTTTTTTGATGGTTCTGAGCCACCAAACACACTTAAAGCATGCAGAATCGACTCAGAATAGGAAAAGGAGACGTTTAGGTCAATTTTATGCAATCTGGCGTTCGTAGATACAAGAAAACTGTTAAAATTCTTCAGAAACGTCACTTTTGAAGTGTTTTCTTGTATTTTTAAGCCAATCAGATACCCTACGGGCTCGGAAAGTGCAACGAAACCATCAAATTTTAGCTAGAAACTGTATTTTTGTCGATTTTTATTGAATTTGAACTATATTTCAACGTTTTTTGATGGTTCTGAGCCACCAAACACACTTAAAGCATGCAGAATCGACTCAGAATAGGAAAAGGAGACGTTTAGGTCAATTTTATGCATTCTGGCATTCGTAGATACAAGAAAACTGTTAAAATTCTTCAGAAACGTCACTTTTGAAGTGTTTTCTTGTACTTTTAAGCCAATCAGATACCCTACGGGCTCGGAAAGTGCAACGAAACCATCAAATTTTAGCTAGAAACTGTATTTTTGTCGATTTTTATTGAATTTGAACTATATTTCAACGTTTTTTGATGGTTCTGAGCCACCAAACACACTTAAAGCATGCAGAATCGACTCAGAATAGGAAAAGGAGACGTTTAGGTCAATTTTATGCAATCTGGCGTTCGTAGATACAAGAAAACTGTTAAAATTCTTCAGAAACGTCACTTTTGAAGTGTTTTCTTGTATTTTTAAGCCAATCAGATACCCTACGGGCTCGGAAAGTGCAACGAAACCATCAAATTTTAGCTAGAAACTGTATTTTTGTCGATTTTTATTGAATTTGAACTATATTTCAACGTTTTTTGATGGTTCTGAGCCACCAAACACACTTAAAGCATGCAGAATCGACTCAGAATAGGAAAAGGAGACGTTTAGGTCAATTTTATGCATTCTGGCATTCGTAGATACAAGAAAACTGTTAAAATTCTTCAGAAACGTCACTTTTGAAGTGTTTTCTTGTACTTTTAAGCCAATCAGATACCCTACGGGCTCGGAAAGTGCAACGAAACCATCAAATTTTAGCTAGAAACTGTATTTTTGTCGATTTTTATTGAATTTGAACTATATTTCAACGTTTTTTGATGGTTCTGAGCCACCAAACACACTTAAAGCATGCAGAATCGACTCAGAATAGGAAAAGGAGACGTTTAGGTTAATTTTATGCATTCTGGCGTTCGTAGATACAAGAAAACTGTTAAAATTCTTCAGAAACGTCACTTTTGAAGTGTTTTCTTGTACTTTTAAGCCAATCAGATACCCTACGGGCTCGGAAAGTGCAACGAAACCATCAAATTTTAGCTAGAAACTGTATTTTTGTCGATTTTTATTGAATTTGAACTATATTTCAACGTTTTTTGATGGTTCTGAGCCACCAAACACACTTAAAGCATGCAGAATCGACTCAGAATAGGAAAAGGAGACGTTTAGGTCAATTTTATGCATTCTGGCGTTCGTAGATACAAGAAAACTGTTAAAATTCTTCAGAAACGTCACTTTTGAAGTGTTTTCTTGTACTTTTAAGCCAATCAGATACCCTACGGTCTCGGAAAGTGCAACGAAACCATCAAATTTTAGCTAGAAACTGTATTTTTGTCGATTTTTATTGAATTTGAACTATATTTCAACGTTTTTTGATGGTTCTGAGCCACCAAACACACTTAAAGCATGCAGAATCGACTCAGAATAGGAAAAGGAGACGTTTAGGTCAATTTTATGCATTCTGGCGTTCGTAGATACAAGAAAACTGTTAAAATTCTTCAGAAACGTCACTTTTGAAGTGTTTTCTTGTACTTTTAAGCCAATCAGATACCCTACAGGCTCGGAAAGTGCAACGAAACCATCAAATTTTAGCTAGAAACTGTATTTTTGTCGATTTTTATTGAATTTGAACTATATTTCAACGTTTTTTGATGGTTCTGAGCCACCAAACACACTTAAAGCATGCAGAATCGACTCAGAATAGGAAAAGGAGACGTTTAGGTCAATTTTATGCATTCTGGCGTTCGTAGATACAAGGAAACTGTTAAAATTCTTCAGAAACGTCACTTTTGAAGTGTTTTCTTGTACTTTTAAGCCAATCAGATACCCTACGGGCTCGGAAAGTGCAACGAAACCATCAAATTTTAGCTAGAAACTGTATTTTTGTCGATTTTAATTGAATTTGAACTATATTTCAACGTTTTTTGATGGTTCTGAGCCACCAAACACACTTAAAGCTTGCAGAATCGACTCAGAATAGGAAAAGGAGACGTTTAGGTCAATTTTATGCATTCTGGCGTTCGTAGATACAAGAAAACTGTTAAAATTCTTCAGAAACGTCACTTTTGAAGTGTTTTCTTGTACTTTTAAGCCAATCAGATACCCTACGGGCTCGGAAAGTGCAACGAAACCATCAAATTTTAGCTAGAAACTGTATTTTTGTCGATTTTTATTGAATTTGAACTATATTTCAACGTTTTTTGATGGTTCTGAGCCACCAAACACACTTAAAGCATGCAGAATCGACTCAGAATAGGAAAAGGAGAGGTTTAGGTCAATTTTATGCATTCTGGCGTTCGTAGATACAAGAAAACTGTTAAAATTCTTCAGAAACGTCACTTTTGAAGTGTTTTCTTGTACTTTTAAGCCAATCAGATACCCTACGGGCTCGGAAAGTGCAACGAAACCATCAAATTTTAGCTAGAAACTGTATTTTTGTCGATTTTTATTGAATTTGAACTATATTTCAACGTTTTTTGATGGTTCTGAGCCACCAAACACACTTAAAGCATGCAGAATCGACTCAGAATAGGAAAAGGAGACGTTTAGGTCAATTTTATGCATTCTGGCGTTCGTAGATACAAGAAAACTGTTAAAATTCTTCAGAAACGTCACTTTTGAAGTGTTTTCTTGTACTTTTAAGCCAATCAGATACCCTACGGGCTCGGAAAGTGCAACGAAACCATCAAATTTTAGCTAGAAACTGTATTTTTGTCGATTTTTATTGAATTTGAACTATATTTCAACGTTTTTTGATGGTTCTGAGCCACCAAACACACTTAAAGCATGCAGAATCGACTCAGAATAGGAAAAGGAGACGTTTAGGTCAATTTTATGCATTCTGGCGTTCGTAGATACAAGAAAACTGTTAAAATTCTTCAGAAACGTCACTTTTGAAGTGTTTTCTTGTACTTTTAAGCCAATCAGATACCCTACGGGCTCGGAAAGTGCAACGAAACCATCAAATTTTAGCTAGAAACTGTATTTTTGTCGATTTTTATTGAATTTGAACTATATTTCAACGTTTTTTGATGGTTCTGAGCCACCAAACACACTTAAAGCATGCAGAATCGACTCAGAATAGGAAAAGGAGACGTTTAGGTCAATTTTATGCATTCTGGCGTTCGTAGATACAAGAAAACTGTTAAAACTCTTCAGAAACGTCACTTTTGAAGTGTTTTCTTGTACTTTTAAGCCAATCAGATACAATACGGGCTCGGAAAGTGCAACGAAACCATCAAATTTTAGCTAGAAACTGTATTTTTGTCGATTTTTATTGAATTTGAACTATATTTCAACGTTTTTTGATGGTTCTGAGCCACCAAACACACTTAAAGCATGTAGAATCGACTCAGAATAGGAAAAGGAGACGTTTAGGTCAATTTTATGCATTCTGGCGTTCGTAGATACAAGAAAACTGTTAAAATTCTTCAGAAACGTCACTTTTGAAGTGTTTTCTTGTACTTTTAAGCCAATCAGATACCCTACGGGCTCGGAAAGTGCAACGAAACCATCAAATTTTAGCTAGAAACTGTATTTTTGTCGATTTTTATTGAATTTGAACTATATTTCAACGTTTTTTGATGGTTCTGAGCCACCAAACACACTTAAAGCATGCAGAATCGACTCAGAATAGGAAAAGGAGACGTTTAGGTCAATTTTATGCATTCTGGCGTTCGTAGATACAAGAAAACTGTTAAAATTCTTCAGAAACGTCACTTTTGAAGTGTTTTCTTGTACTTTTAAGCCAATCAGATACCCTACGGGCTCGGAAAGTGCAACGAAACCATCAAATTTTAGCTAGAAACTGTATTTTTGTCGATTTTTATTGAATTTGAACTATATTTCAACGTTTTTTGATGGTTCTGAGCCACCAAACACACTTAAAGCATGCAGAATCGACTCAGAATAGGAAAAGGAGACGTTTAGGTCAATTTTATGCATTCTGGCGTTCGTAGATACAAGAAAACTGTTAAAATTCTTCAGAAACGTCACTTTTGAAGTGTTTTCTTGTACTTTTAAGCCAATCAGATACCCTACGGGCTCGGAAAGTGCAACGAAACCATCAAATTTTAGCTAGAAACTGTATTTTTGTCGATTTTTATTGAATTTGAACTATATTTCAACGTTTTTTGATGGTTCTGAGCCACCAAACACACTTAAAGCATGCAGAATCGACTCAGAATAGGAAAAGGAGACGTTTAGGTCAATTTTATGCATTCTGGCGTTCGTAGATACAAGAAAACTGTTAAAATTCTTCAGAAACGTCACTTTTGAAGTGTTTTCTTGTACTTTTAAGCCAATCAGATACCCAACGGGCTCGGAAAGTGCAACGAAACCATCAAATTTTAGCTAGAAACTGTATTTTTGTCGATTTTTATTGAATTTGAACTATATTTCAACGTTTTTTGATGGTTCTGAGCCACCAAACACACTTAAAGCATGCAGAATCGACTCAGAATAGGAAAAGGAGACGTTTAGGTCAATTTTATGCATTCTGGCGTTCGTAGACACAAGAAAACTGTTAAAATTCTTCAGAAACGTCACTTTTGAAGTGTTTTCTTGTACTTTTAAGCCAATCAGATACCCAACGGGCTCGGAAAGTGCAACGAAACCATCAAATTTTAGCTAGAAACTGTATTTTTGTCGATTTTTATTGAATTTGAACTATATTTCAACGTTTTTTGATGGTTCTGAGCCACCAAACACACTTAAAGCATGCAGAATCGACTCAGAATAGGAAAAGGAGACGTTTAGGTCAATTTTATGCATTCTGGCGTTCGTAGATACAAGAAAACTGTTAAAATTCTTCAGAAACGTCACTTTTGAAGTGTTTTCTTGTACTTTTAAGCCGATCAGATACCCTACGAGCTCGGAAAGTGCAACGAAACCATCAAATTTTAGCTAGAAACTGTATTTTTGTCGATTTTTATTGAATTTGAACTATATTTCAACGTTTTTTGATGGTTCTGAGCCACCAAAAACACTTAAAGCATGCAGAATCGACTCAGAATAGGAAAAGGAGACGTTTAGGTCAATTTTATGCATTCTGGCGTTCGTAGATACAAGAAAACTGTTAAAATTCTTCAGAAACGTAACTTTTGAAGTGTTTTCTTGTACTTTTAAGCCAATCAGATACCCTACGGGCTCGGAAAGTGCAACGAAACCATCAAATTTTAGCTAGAAACTGTATTTTTGTCGATTTTTATTGAATTTGAACAATATTTCAACGTTTTTTGATGGTTCTGAGCCACCAAACACACTTAAAGCATGCAGAATCGACTCAGAATAGGAAAAGGAGACGTTTAGGTCAATTTTATGCATTCTGGCGTTCGTAGATACAAGAAAACTGTTAAAATTCTTCAGAAACGTCACTTTTGAAGTGTTTTCTTGTACTTTTAAGCCAATCAGATACCCTACGGGCTCGGAAAGTGCAACGAAACCATCAAATTTTAGCTAGAAACTGTATTTTTGTCGATTTTTATTGAATTTGAACTATATTTCAACGTTTTTTGATGGTTCTGAGCCACCAAACACTCTTAAAGCATGCAGAATCGACTCAGAATAGGAAAAGGAGACGTTTAGGTCAATTTTATGCATTCTGGCGTTCGTAGATACAAGAAAACAGTTAAAATTCTTCAGAAACGTCACTTTTGAAGTGTTTTCTTGTACTTTTAAGCCAATCAGATACCCTACGGGCTCGGAAAGTGCAACGAAACCATCAAATTTTAGCTAGAAACTGTATTTTTGTCGATTTTTATTGAATTTGAACTATATTTCAACGTTTTTTGATGGTTCTGAGCCACCAAACACACTTAAAGCATGCAGAATCGACTCAGAATAGAAAAAGGAGACGTTTAGGTCAATTTTATGCATTCTGGCGTTCGTAGATACAAGAAAACTGTTAAAATTCTTCAGAAACGTCACTTTTGAAGTGTTTTCTTGTACTTTTAAGCCAATCAGATACCCTACGGGCTCGGAAAGTGCAACGAAACCATCAAATTTTAGCTAGAAACTGTATTTTTGTCGATTTTTATTGAATTTGAACTATATTTCAACGTTTTTTGATGGTTCTGAGCCACCAAACACACTTAAAGCATGCAGAATCGACTCAGAATAGGAAAAGGAGACGTTTAGGTCAATTTTATGCATTCTGGCGTTCGTAGATACAAGAAAACTGTTAAAATTCTTCAGAAACGTCACTTTTGAAGTGTTTTCTTGTACTTTTAAGCCAATCAGATACCCAACGGGCTCGGAAAGTGCAACGAAACCATCAAATTTTAGCTAGAAACTGTATTTTTGTCGATTTTTATTGAATTTGAACTATATTTCAACGTTTTTTGATGGTTCTGAGCCACCAAACACACTTAAAGCATGCAGAATCGACTCAGAATAGGAAAAGGAGACGTTTAGGTCAATTTTATGCATTCTGGCGTTCGTAGACACAAGAAAACTGTTAAAATTCTTCAGAAACGTCACTTTTTAAGTGTTTTCTTGTACTTTTAAGCCAATCAGATACCCTACGGGCTCGGAAAGTGCAACGAAACCATCAAATTTTAGCTAGAAACTGTATTTTTGTCGATTTTTATTGAATTTGAACTATATTTCAACGTTTTTTGATGGTTCTGAGCCACCAAACACACTTAAAGCATGCAGAATCGACTCAGAATAGGAAAAGGAGACGTTTAGGTCAATTTTATGCATTCTGGCGTTCGTAGATACAAGAAAACTGTTAAAATTCTTCAGAAACGTCACTTTTGAAGTGTTTTCTTGTACTTTTAAGCCAATCAGATACCCTACGGGCTCGGAAAGTGCAACGAAACCATCAAATTTTAGCTAGAAACTGTATTTTTGTCGATTTTTATTGAATTTGAACTATATTTCAACGTTTTTTGATGGTTCTGAGACACCAAACACACTTAAAGCATGCAGAATCGACTCAGAATAGGAAAAGGAGACGTTTAGGTCAATTTTATGCATTCTGGCGTTCGTAGATACAAGAAAACTGTTAAAATTCTTCAGAAACGTCACTTTTGAAGTGTTTTCTTGTACTTTTAAGCCAATCAGATACCCTACGGGCTCGGAAAGTGCAACGAAACCATCAAATTTTAGCTAGAAACTGTATTTTTGTCGATTTTTATTGAATTTGAACTATATTTCAACGTTTTTTGATGGTTCTGAGCCACCAAACACACTTAAAGCATGCAGAATCGACTCAGAATAGGAAAAGGAGACGTTTAGGTCAATTTTATGCATTCTGGCGTTCGTAGATACAAGAAAACTGTTAAAATTCTTCAGAAACGTCACTTTTGAAGTGTTTTCTTGTACTTTTAAGCCAATCAGATACCCTACGGGCTCGGAAAGTGCAACGAAACCATCAAATTTTAGCTAGAAACTGTATTTTTGTCGATTTTTATTGAATTTGAACTATATTTCAAAGTTTTTTGATGGTTCTTAGCCACTAAACACACTTAAAGCATGCAGAATCGACTCAGAATAGGAAAAGGAGACGTTTAGGTCAATTTTATGCATTCTGGCGTTCGTAGATACAAGAAAACTGTTAAAATTCTTCAGAAACGTCACTTTTGAAGTGTTTTCTTGTACTTTTAAGCCAATCAGATACCCTACGGGCTCGGAAAGTGCAACGAAACCATCAAATTTTAGCTAGAAACTGTATTTTTGTCGATTTTTATTGAATTTGAACTATATTTCAAAGTTTTTTGATGGTTCTGAGCCACCAAACACACTTAAAGCATGCAGAATCGACTCAGAATAGGAAAAGGAGACGTTTAGGTCAATTTTATGCATTCTGGCGTTCGTAGATACAAGAAAACTGTTAAAATTCTTCAGAAACGTCACTTTTGAAGTGTTTTCTTGTACTTTTAAGCCAATCAGATACCCTACGGGCTCGGAAAGTGCAACGAAACCATCAAATTTTAGCTAGAAACTGTATTTTTGTCGATTTTTATTGAATTTGAACTATATTTCAACGTTTTTTGATGGTTCTGAGCCACCAAACACACTTAAAGCATGCAGAATCGACTCAGAATGGGAAAAGGAGACGTTTAGGTCAATTTTATGCATTCTGGCGTTCGTTGATACAAGAAAACTGTTAAAATTCTTCAGAAACGTCACTTTTGAAGTGTTTTCTTGTACTTTTAAGCCAATCAGATACCCTACGGGCTCGGAAAGTGCAACGAAACCATCAAATTTTAGCTAGAAACTGTATTTTTGTCGGTTTTTATTGAATTTGAACTATATTTCAACATTTTTTGATGGTTCTGAGCCACCAAACACACTTAAAGCATGCAGAATCGACTCAGAATAGGAAAAGGAGACGTTTAGGTCAATTTTATGCATTCTGGCGTTCGTAGATACAAGAAAACTGTTAAAATTCTTCAGAAACGTCACTTTTGAAGTGTTTTCTTGTACTTTTAAGCCAATCAGATACCCTACGGGCTCGGAAAGTGCAACGAAACCATCAAATTTTAGCTAGAAACTGTATTTTTGTCGATTTTTATTGAATTTGAACTATATTTCAACGTTTTTTGATGGTTCTGAGCCACCAAACACACTTAAAGCATGCAGAATCGACTCAGAATAGGAAAAGGAGACGTTTAGGTCAATTTTATGCATTCTGGCGTTCGTAGATACAAGAAAACTGTTAAAATTCTTCAGAAACGTCACTTTTGAAGTGTTTTCTTGTACTTTTAAGCCAATCAGATACCCTACGGGCTCGGAAAGTGCAACGAAACCATCAAATTTTAGCTAGAAACTGTATTTTTGTCGATTTTTATTGAATTTGAACTATATTTCAACGTTTTTTGATGGTTCTGAGCCACCAAACACACTTAAAGCATGCAGAATCGACTCAGAATAGGAAAAGGAGACGTTTAGGTCAATTTTATGCATTCTGGCGTTCGTAGATACAAGAAAACTGTTAAAATTCTTCAGAAACGTCACTTATGAAGTGTTTTCTTGTACTTTTAAGCCAATCAGATACCCTACGTGCTCGGAAAGTGCAACGAAACCATCAAATTTTAGCTAGAAACTGTATTTTTGTCGATTTTTATTGAATTTGAACTATATTTCAACGTTTTTTGATGGTTCTGAGCCACCAAACACACTTAAAGCATGCAGAATCGACTCAGAATAGGAAAAGGAGACGTTTAGGTCAATTTTATGCATTCTGGCGTTCGTAGATACAAGAAAACTGTTAAAATTCTTCAGAAACGTCACTTTTGAAGTGTTTTCTTGTACTTTTAAGCCAATCAGATACCCTACGGGCTCGGAAAGTGCAACGAAACCATCAAATTTTAGCTAGAAACTGTATTTTTGTCGATTTTTATTGAATTTGAACTATATTTCAACGTTTTTTGATGGTTCTGAGCCACCAAACACACTTAAAGCATGCAGAATCGACTCAGAATAGGAAAAGGAGACGTTTAGGTCAATTTTATGCATTCTGGCGTTCGTAGATACGAGAAAACTGTTAAAATTCTTCAGAAACGTCACTTTTGAAGTGTTTTCTTGTACTTTTAAGCCAATCAGATACCCAACGGGCTCGGAAAGTGCAACGAAACCATCAAATTTTAGCTAGAAACTGTATTTTTGTCGATTTTTATTGAATTTGAACTATATTTCAAAGTTTTTTGATGGTTCTGAGCCACCAAACACACTTAAAGCATGCAGAATCGACTCAGAATAGGAAAAGGAGCCGTTTAGGTCAATTTTATGCATTCTGGCGTTCGTAGATACAAGAAAACTGTTAAAATTCTTCAGAAACGTCACTTTTGAAGTGTTTTCTTGTACTTTTAAGCCAATCAGATACCCTACGGGCTCGGAAAGTGCAACGAAACCATCAAATTTTAGCTAGAAACTGTATTTTTGTCGATTTTTATTGAATTTGAACTATATTTCAACGTTTTTTGATGGTTCTGAGCCACCAAACACACTTAAAGCATGCAGAATCGACTCAGAATAGGAAAAGGAGACGTTTAGGTCAATTTTATGCATTCTGGCGTTCGTAGATACAAGAAAACTGTTAAAATTCTTCAGAAACGTCACTTATGAAGTGTTTTCTTGTACTTTTAAGCCAATCAGATACCCTACGGGCTCGGAAAGTGCAACGAAACCATCAAATTTTAGCTAGAAACTGTATTTTTGTCGATTTTTATTGAATTTGAACTATATTTCAACGTTTTTTGATGGTTCTGAGCCACCAAACACACTTAAAGCATGCAGAATCGACTCAGAATAGGAAAAGGAGACGTTTAGGTCAATTTTATGCATTCTGGCGTTCGTAGATACAAGAAAACTGTTAAAATTCTTCAGAAACGTCACTTTTGAAGTGTTTTCTTGTACTTTTAAGCCAATCAGATACCCTACGGGCTCGGAAAGTGCAACGAAACCATCAAATTTTAGCTAGAAACTGTATTTTTGTCGATTTTTATAGAATTTGAACTATATTTCAACGTTTTTTGATGGTTCTGAGCCACCAAACACACTTAAAGCATGCAGAATCGACTCAGAATAGGAAAAGGAGACGTTTAGGTCAATTTTATGCATTCTGGCGTTCGTAGATACAAGAAAACTGTTAAAATTCTTCAGAAACGTCACTTTTGAAGTGTTTTCTTGTACTTTTAAGCCAATCAGATAACCTACGGGCTCGGAAAGTGCAACGAAACCATCAAATTTTAGCTAGAAACTGTATTTTTGTCGATTTTTATTGAATTTGAACTATATTTCAACGTTTTTTGATGGTTCTGAGCCACCAAACACACTTAAAGCATGCACAATCGACTCAGAATAGGAAAAGGAGACGTTTAGGTCAATTTTATGCATTCTGGCGTTCGTAGATACAAGAAAACTGTTAAAATTCTTCAGAAACGTCACTTTTGAAGTGTTTTCTTGTACTTTTAAGCCAATCAGATACCCTACGGGCTCGGAAAGTGCAACGAAACCATCAAATTTTAGCTAGAAACTGTATTTTTGTCGATTTTTATTGAATTTGAACTATATTTCAACGTTTTTTGATGGTTCTGAGCCACCAAACACACTTAAAGCATGCAGAATCGACTCAGAATAGGAAAAGGAGACGTTTAGGTCAATTTTATGCATTCTGGCGTTCGTAGATACAAGAAAACTGTTAAAATTCTTCAGAAACGTCACTTTTGAACTGTTTTCTTGTACTTTTAAGCCAATCAGATACCCAACGGGCTCGGAAAGTGCAACGAAACCATCAAATTTTAGCTAAAAACTGTATTTTTGTCGATTTTTATTGAATTTGAACTATATTTCAACGTTTTTTGATGGTTCTGAGCCACCAAACACACTTAAAGCATGCAGAATCGACTCAGAATAGGAAAAGGAGACGTTTAGGTCAATTTTATGCATTCTGGCGTTCGTAGATACAAGAAAACTGTTAAAATTCTTCAGAAACGTCACTTTTGAAGTGTTTTCTTGTACTTTTAAGCCAATCAGATACCCTACGGGCTCGGAAAGTGCAACGAAACCATCAAATTTTAGCTAGAAACTGTATTTTTGTCGATTTTTATTGAATTTGAACTATATTTCAACGTTTTTTGATGGTTCTGAGCCACCAAACACACTTAAAGCATGCAGAATCGACTCAGAATAGGAAAAGGAGACGTTTAGGTCAATTTTATGCATTCTGGCGTTCGTAGATACAAGAAAACTATTAAAATTCTTCAGAAACGTCACTTTTGAAGTGTTTTCTTGTACTTTTAAGCCAATCATATACCCTACGGGCTCGGAAAGTGCAACGAAACCATCAAATTTTAGCTAGAAACTGTATTTTTGTCGATTTTTATTGAATTTCAACTATATTTCAACGTTTTTTGATGGTTCTGAGCCACCAAACACACTTAAAGCATGCAGAATCGACTCAGAATAGGAAAAGGAGACGTTTAGGTCAATTTTATGCATTCTGGCGTTCGTAGATACAAGAAAACTGTTAAAATTCTTCAGAAACGTCACTTTTGAAGTGTTTTCTTGTACTTTTAAGCCAATCAGATACCCTACGGGCTCGGAAAGTGCAACGAAACCATCAAATTTTAGCTAGAAACTGTATTTTTGTCGATTTTTATTGAATTTGAACTATATTTCAACGTTTTTTGATGGTTCTGAGCCACCAAACACACTTAAAGCATGCAGAATCGACTCAGAATAGGAAAAGGAGACGTTTAGGTCAATTTTATGCATTCTGGCGTTCGTAGATACAAGAAAACTGTTAAAATTCTTCAGAAACGTCACTTTTGAAGTGTTTTCTTGTACTTTTAAGCCAATCAGATACCCTACGGGCTCGGAAAGTGCAACGAAACCATCAAATTTTAGCTAGAAACTGTATTTTTGTCGATTTTTATTGAATTTGAACTATATTTCAACGTTTTTTGATGGTTCTGAGCCACCAAACACACTTAAAGCATGCAGAATCGACTCAGAATAGGAAAAGGAGACGTTTAGGTCAATTTTATGCATTCTGGCGTTCGTAGATACAAGAAAACTGTTAAAATTCTTCAGAAACGTCACTTTTGAAGTGTTTTCTTGTACTTTTAAGCCAATCAGATACCCTACGGGCTCGGAAAGTGCAACGAAACCATCAAATTTTAGCTAGAAACTGTATTTTTGTCGATTTTTATTGAATTTGAACTATATTTCAACATTTTTTGATGGTTCTGAGCCACCAAACACACTTAAAGCATGCAGAATCGACTCAGAATAGGAAAAGGAGACGTTTAGGTCAATTTTATGCATTCTGGCGTTCGTAGATACAAGAAAACTGTTAAAATTCTTCAGAAACGTCACTTTTGAAGTGTTTTCTTGTACTTTTAAGCCAATCAGATACCCTACGGGCTCGGAAAGTGCAACGAAACCATCAAATTTTAGCTAGAAACTGTATTTTTGTCGATTTTTATTGAATTTGAACTATATTTCAACGTTTTTTGATGGTTCTGAGCCACCAAACACACTTAAAGCATGCAGAATCGACTCAGAATAGGAAAAGGAGACGTTTAGGTCAATTTTATGCATTCTGGCGTTCGTAGATACAAGAAAACTGTTAAAATTCTTCAGAAACGTCACTTTTGAAGTGTTTTCTTGTACTTTTAAGCCAATCAGATACCCTACGGGCTCGGAAAGTGCAACGAAACCATCAAATTTTAGCTAGAAACTGTATTTTTGTCGATTTTTATTGAATTTGAACTATATTTCAACGTTTTTTGATGGTTCTGAGCCACCAAACACACTTAAAGCATGCAGAATCGACTCAGAATAGGAAAAGGAGACGTTTAGGTCAATTTTATGCATTCTGGCGTTCGTAGACACAAGAAAACTGTTAAAATTCTTCAGAAACGTCACTTTTGAAGTGTTTTCTTGTACTTTTAAGCCAATCAGATACCCTACGGGCTCGGAAAGTGCAACGAAACCATCAAATTTTAGCTAGAAACTGTATTTTTGTCGATTTTTATTGAATTTGAACTATATTTCAACGTTTTTTGATGGTTCTGAGCCACCAAACACACTTAAAGCATGCAGAATCGACTCAGAATAGGAAAAGGAGACGTTTAGGTCAATTTTATGCATTCTGGCGTTCGTAGATACAAGAAAACTGTTAAAATTCTTCAGAAACGTCACTTTTGAAGTGTTTTCTTGTACTTTTAAGCCAATCAGATACCCTACGGGCTCGGAAAGTGCAACGAAACCATCAAATTTTAGCTAGAAACTGTATTTTTGTCGATTTTTATTGAATTTGAACTATATTTCAACGTTTTTTGATGGTTCTGAGCCACCAAACACACTTAAAGCATGCAGAATCGACTCAGAATAGGAAAAGGAGACGTTTAGGTCAATTTTATGCATTCTGGCGTTCGTAGATACAAGAAAACTGTTAAAATTCTTCAGAAACGTCACTTTTGAAGTGTTTTCTGGTACTTTTAAGCCAATCAGATACCCTACGGGCTCGGAAAGTGCAACGAAACCATCAAATTTTAGCTAGAAACTGTATTTTTGTCGATTTTTATTGAATTTGAACTATATTTCAACGTTTTTTGATGGTTCTGAGCCACCAAACACACTTAAAGCATGCAGAATCGACTCAGAATAGGAAAAGGAGACGTTTAGGTCAATTTTATGCATTCTGGCGTTCGTAGATACAAGAAAACTGTTAAAATTCTTCAGAAACGTCACTTTTGAAGTGTTTTCTTGTACTTTTAAGCCAATCAGATACCCTACGGGCTCGGAAAGTGCAACGAAACCATCAAATTTTAGCTAGAAACTGTATTTTTGTCGATTTTTATTGAATTTGAACTATATTTCAACGTTTTTTGATGGTTCTGAGCCACCAAACACACTTAAAGCATGCAGAATCGACTCAGAATAGGAAAAGGAGGCGTTTAGGTCAATTTTATGCATTCTGGCGTTCGTAGATACAAGAAAACTGTTAAAATTCTTCAGAAACGTCACTTTTGAAGTGTTTTCTTGTACTTTTAAGCCAATCAGATACCCTACGGGCTCGGAAAGTGCAACGAAACCATCAAATTTTAGCTAGAAACTGTATTTTTGTCGATTTTTATTGAATTTGAACTATATTTCAACGTTTTTTGATGGTTCTGAGCCACCAAACACACTTAAAGCATGCAGAATCGACTCAGAATAGGAAAAGGAGACGTTTAGGTCAATTTTATGCATTCTGGCGTTCGTAGATACAACAAAACTGTTAAAATTCTTCAGAAACGTCACTTTTGAAGTGTTTTCTTGTACTTTTAAGCCAATCAGATACCCTACGGGCTCGGAAAGTGCAACGAAACCATCAAATTTTAGCTAGAAACTGTATTTTTGTCGATTTTTATTGAATTTGAACTATATTTCAACGTTTTTTGATGGTTCTGAGCCACCAAACACACTTAAAGCATGCAGAATCGACTCAGAATAGGAAAAGGAGACGTTTAGGTCAATTTTATGCATTCTGGCGTTCGTAGATACAAGAAAACTGTTAAAATTCTTCAGAAACGTCACTTTTAATTGTTTTCTTGTACTTTTAAGCCAATCAGATACCCTACGGGCTCGGAAAGTGCAACGAAACCATCAAATTTTAGCTAGAAACTGTATTTTTGTCGATTTTTATTGAATTTGAACTATATTTCAACGTTTTTTGATGGTTCTGAGCCACCAAACACACTTAAAGCATGCAGAATCGACTCAGAATAGGAAAAGGAGACGTTTAGGTCAATTTTATGCATTCTGGCGTTCGTAGATACAAGAAAACTGTTAAAATTCTTCAGAAACGTCACTTTTGAAGTGTTTTCTTGTACTTTTAAGCCAATCAGTTACCCTACGGGCTCGGAAAGTGCAACGAAACCATCAAATTTTAGCTAGAAACTGTATTTTTGTCGATTTTTATTGAATTTGAACTATATTTCAACGTTTTTTGAAGGTTCTGAGCCACCAAACACACTTAAAGCATGCAAAATCGACTCAGAATAGGAAAAGGAGACGTTTAGGTCAATTTTATGCATTCTGGCGTTCGTAGATACAAGAAAACTGTTAAAATTCTTCAGAAACGTCACTTTTGAAGTGTTTTCTTGTACTTTTAAGCCAATCAGATACCCTACGGGCTCGGAAAGTGCAAAGAAACCATCAAATTTTAGCTAGAAACTGTATTTTTGTCGATTTTTATTGAATTTGAACTATATTTCATCGTTTTTTGATGGTTCTGAGCCACCAAACACACTTAAAGCATGCAGAATCGACTCAGAATAGGAAAAGGAGACGTTTAGGTCAATTTTATGCATTCTGGCGTTCGTAGATACAAGAAAACTGTTAATATTCTTCAGAAACGTCACTTTTGAAGTGTTTTCTTGTACTTTTAAGCCAATCAGATACCCAACGGGCTCGGAAAGTGCAAAGAAACCATCAAATTTTAGCTAGAAACTGTATTTTTGTCGATTTTTATTGAATTTGAACTATATTTCAACGTTTTTTGATGGTTCTGAGCCACCAAACACACTTAAAGCATGCAGAATCGACTCAGAATAGGAAAAGGAGACGTTTAGGTCAATTTTATGCATTCTGGCGTTCGTAGATACAAGAAAACTGTTAAAATTCTTCAGAAACGTCACTTTTGAAGTGTTTTCTTGTACTTTTAAGCCAATCAGACACCCTACGGGCTCGGAAAGTGCAACGAAACCATCAAATTTTAGCTAGAAACTGTATTTTTGTCGATTTTTATTGAATTTGAACTATATTTCAACGTTTTTTGATGGTTCTGAGCCACCAAACACACTTGAAGCATGCAGAATCGACTCAGAATAGGAAAAGGAGACGTTTAGGTCAATTTTATGCATTCTGGCGTTCGTAGATACAAGAAAACTGTTAAAATTCTTCAGAAACGTCACTTTTGAAGTGTTTTCTTGTACTTTTAAGCCAATCAGATACCCTACGGGCTCGGAAAGTGCAACGAAACCATCAAATTTTAGCTAGAAACTGTATTTTTGTCGATTTTTATTGAATTTGAACTATATTTCAACGTTTTTTGATGGTTCTGAGCCACCAAACACACTTAAAGCATGCAGAATCGAGTCAGAATAGGAAAAGGAGACGTTTAGGTCAATTTTATGCATTCTGGCGTTCGTAGATACAAGAAAACTGTTAAAATTCTTCAGAAACGTCACTTTTGAAGTGTTTTCTTGTACTTTTAAGCCAATCAGATACCCAACGGGCTCGGAAAGTGCAACGAAACCATCAAATTTTAGCTAGAAACTGTATTTTTGTCGACTTATATTGAATTTGAACTATATTTCAACGTTTTTTGATGGTTCTGAGCCACCAAACACACTTAAAGCATGCAGAATCGACTCAGAATAGGAAAAGGAGACGTTTAGGTCAATTTTATGCATTCTGGCGTTCGTAGATACAAGAAAACTGTTAAAATTCTTCAGAAACGTCACTTTTGAAGTGTTTTCTTGTACTTTTAAGCCAATCAGATACCCTACGGGCTCGGAAAGTGCAACGAAACCATCAAATTTTAGCTAGAAACTGTATTTTTGTCGATTTTTATTGAATTTGAACTATATTTCAACGTTTTTTGATGGTTCTGAGCCACCAAACACACTTAAAGCATGCAGAATCGACTCAGAATAGGAAAAGGAGACGTTTAGGTCAAATTTATGCATTCTGGCGTTCGTAGATACAAGAAAACTGTTAAAATTCTTCAGAAACGTCACTTTTGAAGTGTTTTCTTGTACTTTTAAGCCAATCAGATACCCTACGGGCTCGGAAAGTGCAACGAAACCATCAAATTTTAGCTAGAAACTGTATTTTTGTCGATTTATATTGAATTTGAACTATATTTCAACGTTTTTTGATGGTTCTGAGCCACCAAACACACTTAAAGCATGCAGAATCGACTCAGAATAGGAAAAGGAGACGTTTAGGTCAATTTTATGCATTCTGGCGTTCGTAGATACAAGAAAACTGTTAAAATTCTTCAGAAACGTCACTTTTGAAGTGTTTTCTTGTACTTTTAAGCCAATCAGATACCCTACGGGCTCGGAAAGTGCAACGAAACCATCAAATTTTAGCTAGAAACTGTATTTTTGTCGATTTTTATTGAATTTGAACTATATTTCAACGTTTTTTGATGGTTCTGAGCCACCAAACACACTTAAAGCATGCAGAATCGACTCAGAATAGGAAAAGGAGACGTTTAGGTCAATTTTATGCATTCTGGCTTTCGTAGATACAAGAAAACTGTTAAAATTCTTCAGAAACGTCACTTTTGAAGTGTTTTCTTGTACTTTTAAGCCAATCAGATACCCAACGGGCTCGGAAAGTGCAACGAAACCATCAAATTTTAGCTAGAAACTGTATTTTTGTCGATTTTTATTGAATTTGAACTATATTTCAACGTTTTTTGATGGTTCTGAGCCACCAAACACACTTAAAGCATGCAGAATCGACTCAGAATAGGAAAAGGAGACGTTTAGGTCAATTTTATGCATTCTGGCGTTCGTAGATACAAGAAAACTGTTAAAATTCTTCAGAAACGTCACTTTTGAAGTGTTTTCTTGTACTTTTAAGCCAATCAGATACCCAACGGGCTCGGAAAGTGCAACGAAACCATCAAATTTTAGCTAGAAACTGTATTTTTGTCGATTTTTATTGAATTTGAACTATATTTCAACGTTTTTTGATGGTTCTGAGCCACCAAACACACTTAAAGCATGCAGAATCGACTCAGAATAGGAAAAGGAGACGTTTAGGTCAATTTTATGCATTCTGGCGTTCGTAGATACAAGAAAACTATTAAAATTCTTCAGAAACGTCACTTTTGAAGTGTTTTCTTGTACTTTTAAGCCAATCAGATACCCAACGGGCTCGGAAAGTGCAACGAAACCATCAAATTTTAGCTAGAAACTGTATTTTTGTCGATTTTTATTGAATTTGAACTATATTTCAACGTTTTTTGATGGTTCTGAGCCACCAAACACACTTAAAGCATGCAGAATCGACTCAGAATAGGAAAAGGAGACGTTTAGGTCAATTTTATGCATTCTGGCGTTCGTAGATACAAGAAAACTATTAAAATTCTTCAGAAACGTCACTTTTGAAGTGTTTTCTTGTACTTTTAAGCCAATCAGATACCCAACGGGCTCGGAAAGTGCAAAGAAACCATCAAATTTTAGCTAGAAACTGTATTTTTGTCGATTTTTATTGAATTTGAACTATATTTCAACGTTTTTTGATGGTTCTGAGCCACCAAACACACTTAAAGCATGCAGAATCGACTCAGAATAGGAAAAGGAGACGTTTAGGTCAATTTTATGCATTCTGGCGTTCGTAGATACAAGAAAACTGTTAAAATTCTTCAGAAACGTCACTTTTGAAGTGTTTTCTTGTACTTTTAAGCCAATCAGACACCCTACGGGCTCGGAAAGTGCAACGAAACCATCAAATTTTAGCTAGAAACTGTATTTTTGTCGATTTTTATTGAATTTGAACTATATTTCAACGTTTTTTGATGGTTCTGAGCCACCAAACACACTTGAAGCATGCAGAATCGACTCAGAATAGGAAAAGGAGACGTTTAGGTCAATTTTATGCATTCTGGCGTTCGTAGATACAAGAAAACTGTTAAAATTCTTCAGAAACGTCACTTTTGAAGTGTTTTCTTGTACTTTTAAGCCAATCAGATACCCAACGGGCTCGGAAAGTGCAACGAAACCATCAAATTTTAGCTAGAAACTGTATTTTTGTCGATTTATATTGAATTTGAACTATATTTCAACGTTTTTTGATGGTTCTGAGCCACCAAACACACTTAAAGCATGCAGAATCGACTCAGAATAGGAAAAGGAGACGTTTAGGTCAATTTTATGCATTCTGGCGTTCGTAGATACAAGAAAACTGTTAAAATTCTTCAGAAACGTCACTTTTGAAGTGTTTTCTTGTACTTTTAAGCCAATCAGATACCCTACGGGCTCGGAAAGTGCAACGAAACCATCAAATTTTAGCTAGAAACTGTATTTTTGTCGATTTTTATTGAATTTGAACTATATTTCAACGTTTTTTGATGGTTCTGAGCCACCAAACACACTTAAAGCATGCAGAATCGACTCAGAATAGGAAAAGGAGACGTTTAGGTCAAATTTATGCATTCTGGCGTTCGTAGATACAAGAAAACTGTTAAAATTCTTCAGAAACGTCACTTTTGAAGTGTTTTCTTGTACTTTTAAGCCAATCAGATACCCTACGGGCTCGGAAAGTGCAACGAAACCATCAAATTTTAGCTAGAAACTGTATTTTTGTCGATTTATATTGAATTTGAACTATATTTCAACGTTTTTTGATGGTTCTGAGCCACCAAACACACTTAAAGCATGCAGAATCGACTCAGAATAGGAAAAGGAGACGTTTAGGTCAATTTTATGCATTCTGGCGTTCGTAGATACAAGAAAACTGTTAAAATTCTTCAGAAACGTCACTTTTGAAGTGTTTTCTTGTACTTTTAAGCCAATCAGATACCCTACGGGCTCGGAAAGTGCAACGAAACCATCAAATTTTAGCTAGAAACTGTATTTTTGTCGATTTTTATTGAATTTGAACTATATTTCAACGTTTTTTGATGGTTCTGAGCCACCAAACACACTTAAAGCATGCAGAATCGACTCAGAATAGGAAAAGGAGACGTTTAGGTCAATTTTATGCATTCTGGCTTTCGTAGATACAAGAAAACTGTTAAAATTCTTCAGAAACGTCACTTTTGAAGTGTTTTCTTGTACTTTTAAGCCAATCAGATACCCAACGGGCTCGGAAAGTGCAACGAAACCATCAAATTTTAGCTAGAAACTGTATTTTTGTCGATTTTTATTGAATTTGAACTATATTTCAACGTTTTTTGATGGTTCTGAGCCACCAAACACACTTAAAGCATGCAGAATCGACTCAGAATAGGAAAAGGAGACGTTTAGGTCAATTTTATGCATTCTGGCGTTCGTAGATACAAGAAAACTGTTAAAATTCTTCAGAAACGTCACTTTTGAAGTGTTTTCTTGTACTTTTAAGCCAATCAGATACCCAACGGGCTCGGAAAGTGCAACGAAACCATCAAATTTTAGCTAGAAACTGTATTTTTGTCGATTTTTATTGAATTTGAACTATATTTCAACGTTTTTTGATGGTTCTGAGCCACCAAACACACTTAAAGCATGCAGAATCGACTCAGAATAGGAAAAGGAGACGTTTAGGTCAATTTTATGCATTCTGGCGTTCGTAGATACAAGAAAACTATTAAAATTCTTCAGAAACGTCACTTTTGAAGTGTTTTCTTGTACTTTTAAGCCAATCATATACCCTACGGGCTCGGAAAGTGCAACGAAACCATCAAATTTTAGCTAGAAACTGTATTTTTGTCGATTTTTATTGAATTTGAACTATATTTCAACGTTTTTTGATGGTTCTGAGCCACCAAACACACTTAAAGCATGCAGAATCGACTCAGAATAGGAAAAGGAGACGTTTAGGTCAATTTTATGCATTCTGGCGTTCGTAGATACAAGAAAACTGTTAAAATTCTTCAGAAACGTCACTTTTGAAGTGTTTTCTTGTACTTTTAAGCCAATCAGATACCCTACGGGCTCGGAAAGTGCAACGAAACCATCAAATTTTAGCTAGAAACTGTATTTTTGTCGATTTTTATTGAATTTGAACTATATTTCAACGTTTTTTGATGGTTCTGAGCCACCAAACACACTTAAAGCATGCAGAATCGACTCAGAATAGGAAAAGGAGACGTTTAGGTCAATTTTATGCATTCTGGCGTTCGTAGATACAAGAAAACTGTTAAAATTCTTCAGAAACGTCACTTTTGAAGTGTTTTCTTGTACTTTTAAGCCAATCAGATACCCTACGGGCTCGGAAAGTGCAACGAAACCATCAAATTTTAGCTAGAAACTGTATTTTTGTCGATTTTTAGTGAATTTGAACTATATTTCAACGTTTTTTGATGGTTCTGAGCCACCAAACACACTTAAAGCATGCAGAATCGACTCAGAATAGGAAAAGGAGACGTTTAGGTCAATTTTATGCATTCTGGCGTTCGTAGATACAAGAAAACTGTTAAAATTCTTCAGAAACGTCACTTTTGAAGTGTTTTCTTGTACTTTTAAGCCAATCAGATACCCTACGGGCTCGGAAAGTGCAACGAAACCATCAAATTTTAGCTAGAAACTGTATTTTTGTCGATTTTTATTGAATTTGAACTATATTTCAACGTTTTTTGATGGTTCTGAGCCACCAAACACACTTAAAGCATGCAGAATCGACTCAGAATAGGAAAAGGAGACGTTTAGGTCAATTTTATGCATTCTGGCGTTCGTAGATACAAGAAAACTGTTAAAATTCTTCAGAAACGTCACTTTTGAAGTGTTTTCTTGTACTTTTAAGCCAATCAGATACCCTACGGGCTCGGAAAGTGCAACGAAACCATCAAATTTTAGCTAGAAACTGTATTTTTGTCGATTTTTATTGAATTTGAACTATATTTCAACGTTTTTTGATGGTTCTGAGCCACCAAACACACTTAAAGCATGCAGAATCGACTCAGAATAGGAAAAGGAGACGTTTAGGTCAATTTTATGCATTCTGGCGTTCGTAGATACAAGAAAACTGTTAAAATTCTTCAGAAACGTCACTTTTGAAGTGTTTTCTTGTACTTTTAAGCCAATCAGATACCCAACGGGCTCGGAAAGTGCAACGAAACCATCAAATTTTAGCTAGAAACTGTATTTTTGTCGATTTTTATTGAATTTGAACTATATTTCAACGTTTTTTGATGGTTCTGAGCCACCAAACACACTTAAAGCATGCAGAATCGACTCAGAATAGGAAAAGGAGACGTTTAGGTCAATTTTATGCATTCTGGCGTTCGTAGATACAAGAAAACTGTTAAAATTCTTCAGAAACGTCACTTTTAATTGTTTTCTTGTACTTTTAAGCCAATCAGATACCCTACGGGCTCGGAAAGTGCAACGAAACCATCAAATTTTAGCTTGAAACTGTATTTTTGTCGATTTTTATTGAATTTGAACTATATTTCAACGTTTTTTGATGGTTCTGAGCCACCAAACACACTTAAAGCATGCAGAATCGACTCAGAATAGGAAAAGGAGACGTTTAGGTCAATTTTATGCATTCTGGCGTTCGTAGATACAAGAAAACTGTTAAAATTCTTCAGAAACGTCACTTTTGAAGTGTTTTCTTGTACTTTTAAGCCAATCAGATACCCTACGGGCTCGGAAAGTGCAACGAAACCATCAAATTTTAGCTAGAAACTGTATTTTTGTCGATTTTTATTGAATTTGAACTATATTTCAACGTTTTTTGAAGGTTCTGAGCCACCAAACACACTTAAAGCATGCAAAATCGACTCAGAATAGGAAAAGGAGACGTTTAGGTCAATTTTATGCATTCTGGCGTTCGTAGATACAAGAAAACTGTTAAAATTCTTCAGAAACGTCACTTTTGAAGTGTTTTCTTGTACTTTTAAGCCAATCAGATACACTACGGGCTCGGAAAGTGCAACGAAACCATCAAATTTTAGCTAGAAACTGTATTTTTGTCGATTTTTATTGAATTTGAACAATATTTCAACGTTTTTTGATGGTTCTGAGCCACCAAACACACTTAAAGCATGCAGAATCGACTCAGAATAGGAAAAGGAGACGTTTAGGTCAATTTTATGCATTCTGGCGTTCGTAGATACAAGAAAACTGTTAAAATTCTTCAGAAACGTCACTTTTGAAGTGTTTTCTTGTACCTTTAAGCCAATCAGATACCCTACGGGCTCGGAAAGTGCAACGAAACCATCAAATTTTAGCTAGAAACTGTATTTTTGTCGATTTTTATTGAATTTGAACTATATTTCAACGTTTTTTGATGGTTCTGAGCCACCAAACACACTTAAAGCATGCAGAATCGACTCAGAATAGGAAAAGGAGACGTTTAGGTCAATTTTATGCATTCTGGCGTTCGTAGATACAAGAAAACTGTTAAAATTCTTCAGAAACGTCACTTTTGAAGTGTTTTCTTGTACTTTTAAGCCAATCAGATACCCTGCGGGCTCGGAAATTGCAACGAAACCATCAAATTTTAGCTAGAAACTGTATTTTTGTCGATTTTTATTGAATTTGAACTATATTTCAACGTTTTTTGATGGTTCTGAGCCACCAAACACACTTAAAGCATGCAGAATCGACTCAGAATAGGAAAAGGAGACGTTTAGGTCAATTTTATGCATTCTGGCGTTCGTAGATACAAGAAAACTGTTAAAATTCTTCAGAAACGTCACTTTTGAAGTGTTTTCTTGTACTTTTAAGCCAATCAGATACCCTACGGGCTCGGAAAGTGCAACGAAACCATCAAATTTTAGCTAGAAACTGTATTTTTGTCGATTTTTATTGAATTTGAACTATATTTCAACGTTTTTTGAAGGTTCTGAGCCACCAAACACACTTAAAGCATGCAAAATCGACTCAGAATAGGAAAAGGAGACGTTTAGGTCAATTTTATGCATTCTGGCGTTCGTAGATACAACAAAACTGTTAAAATTCTTCAGAAACGTCACTTTTGAAGTGTTTTCTTGTACTTTTAAGCCAATCAGATACCCTACGGGCTCGGAAAGTGCAACGAAACCATCAAATTTTAGCTAGAAACTGTATTTTTGTCGATTTTTATTGAATTTGAACTATATTTCAACGTTTTTTGATGGTTCTGAGCCACCAAACACACTTAAAGCATGCAGAATCGACTCAGAATAGGAAAAGGAGACGTTTAGGTCAATTTTATGCATTCTGGCGTTCGTAGATACAAGAAAACTGTTAAAATTCTTCAGAAACGTCACTTTTAATTGATTTCTTGTACTTTTAAGCCAATCAGATACCCTACGGGCTCGGAAAGTGCAACGAAACCATCAAATTTTAGCTAGAAACTGTATTTTTGTCGATTTTTATTGAATTTGAACTATATTTCAACGTTTTTTGATGGTTCTGAGCCACCAAACACACTTAAAGCATGCAGAATCGACTCAGAATAGGAAAAGGAGACGTTTAGGTCAATTTTATGCATTCTGGCGTTCGTAGATACAAGAAAACTGTTAAAATTCTTCAGAAACGTCACTTTTGAAGTGTTTTCTTGTACTTTTAAGCCAATCAGATACCCTACGGGCTCGGAAAGTGCAACGAAACCATCAAATTTTAGCTAGAAACTGTATTTTTGTCGATTTTTATTGAATTTGAACTATATTTCAACGTTTTTTGAAGGTTCTGAGCCACCAAACACACTTAAAGCATGCAAAATCGACTCAGAATAGGAAAAGGAGACGTTTAGGTCAATTTTATGCATTCTGGCGTTCGTAGATACAAGAAAACTGTTAAAATTCTTCAGAAACGTCACTTTTGAAGTGTTTTCTTGTACTTTTAAGCCAATCAGATACACTACGGGCTCGGAAAGTGCAACGAAACCATCAAATTTTAGCTAGAAACTGTATTTTTGTCGATTTTTATTGAATTTGAACAATATTTCAACGTTTTTTGATGGTTCTGAGCCACCAAACACACTTAAAGCATGCAGAATCGACTCAGAATAGGAAAAGGAGACGTTTAGGTCAATTTTATGCATTCTGGCGTTCGTAGATACAAGAAAACTGTTAAAATTCTTCAGAAACGTCACTTTTGAAGTGTTTTCTTGTACCTTTAAGCCAATCAGATGCCCTACGGGCTCGGAAAGTGCAACGAAACCATCAAATTTTAGCTAGAAACTGTATTTTTGTCGATTTTTATTGAATTTGAACTATATTTCAACGTTTTTTGATGGTTCTGAGCCACCAAACACACTTAAAGCATGCAGAATCGACTCAGAATAGGAAAAGGAGACGTTTAGGTCAATTTTATGCATTCTGGCGTTCGTAGATACAAGAAAACTGTTAAAATTCTTCAGAAACGTCACTTTTGAAGTGTTTTCTTGTACTTTTAAGCCAATCAGATACCCTGCGGGCTCGGAAATTGCAACGAAACCATCAAATTTTAGCTAGAAACTGTATTTTTGTCGATTTTTATTGAATTTGAACTATATTTCAACGTTTTTTGATGGTTCTGAGCCACCAAACACACTTAAAGCATGCAGAATCGACTCAGAATAGGAAAAGGAGACGTTTAGGTCAATTTTATGCATTCTGGCGTTCGTAGATACAAGAAAACTGTTAAAATTCTTCAGAAACGTCACTTTTGAAGTGTTTTCTTGTACTTTTAAGCCAATCAGATACCCTACGGGCTCGGAAAGTGCAACGAAACCATCAAATTTTAGCTAGAAACTGTATTTTTGTCGATTTTTATTGAATTTGAACTATATTTCAACGTTTTTTGAAGGTTCTGAGCCACCAAACACACTTAAAGCATGCAGAATCGACTCAGAATAGGAAAAGGAGACGTTTAGGTCAATTTTATGCATTCTGGCGTTCGTAGATACAAGAAAACTGTTAAAATTCTTCAGAAACGTCACTTTTGAAGTGTTTTCTTGTACTTTTAAGCCAATCAGATACCCTACGGACTCGGAAAGTGCAACGAAACCATCAAATTTTAGCTAGAAACTGTATTTTTGTCGATTTTTATTGAATTTGAACAATATTTCAACGTTTTTTGATGGTTCTGAGCCACCAAACACACTTAAAGCATGCAGAATCGACTCAGAATAGGAAAAGGAGACGTTTAGGTCAATTTTATGCATTCTGGCGTTCGTAGATACAAGAAAACTGTTAAAATTCTTCAGAAACGTCACTTTTGAAGTGTTTTCTTGTACTTTTAAGCCAATCAGATACCCTACGGGCTCGGAAAGTGCAACGAAACCATCAAATTTTAGCTACAAACTGTATTTTTGTCGATTTTTATTGAATTTGAACTATATTTCAACGTTTTTTGATGGTTCTGAGCCACCAAACACACTTAAAGCATGCAGAATCGACTCAGAATAGGAAAAGGAGACGTTTAGGTCAATTTTATGCATTCTGGCGTTCGTAGATACAAGAAAACTGTTAAAATTCTTCAGAAACGTCACTTTTGAAGTGTTTTCTTGTACTTTTAAGCCAATCAGATACCCTACGGGCTCGGAAAGTGCAACGAAACCATCAAATTTTAGCTAGAAACTGTATTTTTGTCGATTTTTATTGAATTTGAACTATATTTCAACGTTTTTTGATGGTTCTGAGCCACCAAACACACTTAAAGCATGCAGAATCGACTCAGAATAGGAAAAGGAGACGTTTAGGTCAATTTTATGCATTCTGGCGTTCGTAGATACAAGAAAACTGTTAAAATTCTTCAGAAACATCACTTTTGAAGTGTTTTCTTGTACTTTTAAGCCAATCAGATACCCTACGGGCTCGGAAAGTGCAACGAAACCATCAAATTTTAGCTAGAAACTGTATTTTTGTCGATTTTTATTGAATTTGAACTATATTTCAACGTTTTTTGATGGTTCTGAGCCACCAAACACACTTAAAGCATGCAGAATCGACTCAGAATAGGAAAAGGAGACGTTTAGGTCAATTTTATGCATTCTGGCGTTCGTAGATACAAGAAAACTGTTAAAATTCTTCAGAAACGTCACTTTTGAAGTGTTTTCTTGTACTTTTAAGCCAATCAGATACCCTACGGGCTCGGAAAGTGCAACGAAACCATCAAATTTTAGCTAGAAACTGTATTTTTGTCGATTTTTATTGAATTTGAACTATATTTCAACGTTTTTTGATGGTTCTGAGCCACCAAACACACTTAAAGCATGCAGAATCGACTCAGAATAGGAAAAGGAGACGTTTAGGTCAATTTTATGCAATCTGGCGTTCGTAGATACAAGAAAACTGTTAAAATTCTTCAGAAACGTCACTTTTGAAGTGTTTTCTTGTACTTTTAAGCCAATCAGATACCCTACGGGCTCGGAAAGTGCAACGAAACCATCAAATTTTAGCTAGAAACTGTATTTTTGTCGATTTTTATTGAATTTGAACTATATTTCAACGTTTTTTGATGGTTCTGAGCCACCAAACACACTTAAAGCATGCAGAATCGACTCAGAATAGGAAAAGGAGACGTTTAGGTCAATTTTATGCATTCTGGCATTCGTAGATACAAGAAAACTGTTAAAATTCTTCAGAAACGTCACTTTTGAAGTGTTTTCTTGTACTTTTAAGCCAATCAGATACCCTACGGGCTCGGAAAGTGCAACGAAACCATCAAATTTTAGCTAGAAACTGTATTTTTGTCGATTTTTATTGAATTTGAACTATATTTCAACGTTTTTTGATGGTTCTGAGCCACCAAACACACTTAAAGCATGCAGAATCGACTCAGAATAGGAAAAGGAGACGTTTAGGTCAATTTTATGCATTCTGGCGTTCGTAGATACAAGAAAACTGTTAAAATTCTTCAGAAACGTCACTTTTGAAGTGTTTTCTTGTACTTTTAAGCCAATCAGATACCCTACGGGCTCGGAAAGTGCAACGAAACAATCAAATTTTAGCTAGAAACTGTATTTTTGTCGATTTTTATTGAATTTGAACTATATTTCAACGTTTTTTGATAGTTCTGAGCCACCAAACACACTTAAAGCATGCAGAATCGACTCAGAATAGGAAAAGGAGAAGTTTAGGTCAATTTTATGCATTCTGGCGTTCGTAGATACAAGAAAACTGTTAAAATTCTTCAGAAACGTCACTTTTGAAGTGTTTTCTTGTACTTTTAAGCCAATCAGATACCCTACGGGCTCGGAAAGTGCAACGAAACCATCAAATTTTAGCTAGAAACTGTATTTTTGTCGATTTTTATTGAATTTGAACTATATTTCAACGTTTTTTGATGGTTCTGAGCCACCAAACACACTTAAAGCATGCAGAATCGACTCAGAATAGGAAAAGGAGACGTTTAGGTCAATTTTATGCATTCTGGCGTTCGTAGATACAAGAAAACTGTTAAAATTCTTCAGAAACGTCACTTTTGAAGTGTTTTCTTGTACTTTTAAGCCAATCAGATACCCTACGGGCTCGGAAAGTGCATCGAAACCATCAAATTTTAGCTAGAAACTGTATTTTTGTCGATTTTTATTGAATTTGAACTATATTTCAACGTTTTTTGATGGTTCTGAGCCACCAAACACACTTAAAGCATGCAGAATCGACTCAGAATAGGAAAAGGAGACGTTTAGGTCAATTTTATGCATTCTGGCGTTCGTAGATACAAGAAAACTGTTAAAATTCTTCAGAAACGTCACTTTTGAAGTGTTTTCTTGTACTTTTAAGCCAATCAGATACCCTACGGGCTCGGAAAGTGCAACGAAACAATCAAATTTTAGCTAGAAACTGTATTTTTGTCGATTTTTATTGAATTTGAACTATATTTCAACGTTTTTTGATGGTTCTGAGCCACCAAACACACTTAAAGCATGCAGAATCGACTCAGAATAGGAAAAGGAGACGTTTAGGTCAATTTTATGCATTCTGGCGTTCGTAGATACAAGAAAACTGTTAAAATTCTTCAGAAACGTCACTTTTGAAGTGTTTTCTTGTACTTTTAAGCCAATCAGATACCCTACGGGCTCGGAAAGTGCAACGAAACCATCAAATTTTAGCTAGAAACTGTATTTTTGTCGATTTTTATTGAATTTGAACTATATTTCAACGTTTTTTGATGGTTCTGAGCCACCAAACACACTTAAAGCATGCAGAATCGACTCAGAATAGGAAAAGGAGACGTTTAGGTCAATTTTATGCATTCTGGCGTTCGTAGATACAAGAAAACTGTTAAAATTCTTCAGAAACGTCACTTTTGAAGTGTTTTCTTGTACTTTTAAGCCAATCAGATACCCTACGGGCTCGGAAAGTGCAACGAAACCATCAAATTTTAGCTAGAAACTGTATTTTTGTCGATTTTTATTGAATTTGAACTATATTTCAACGTTTTTTGATGGTTCTGAGCCACCAAACACACTTAAAGCATGCAGAATCGACTCAGAATAGGAAAAGGAGACGTTTAGATCAATTTTATGCATTCTGGCGTTCGTAGATACAAGAAAACTGTTAAAATTCTTCAGAAACGTCACTTTTGAAGTGTTTTCTTGTACTTTTAAGCCAATCAGATACCCTACGGGCTCGGAAAGTGCAACGAAACCATCAAATTTTAGCTAGAAACTGTATTTTTGTCGATTTTTATTGAATTTGAACTATATTTCAACGTTTTTTGATGGTTCTGAGCCACCAAACACACTTAAAGCATGCAGAATCGACTCAGAATAGGAAAAGGAGACGTTTAGGTCAATTTTATGCATTCTGGCGTTCGTAGATACAAGAAAACTGTTAAAATTCTTCAGAAACGTCACTTTTGAAGTGTTTTCTTGTACTTTTAAGCCAATCAGATACCCTACGGGCTCGGAAAGTGCAACGAAACCATCAAATTTTAGCTAGAAACTCTATTTTTGTCGATTTTTATTGAATTTGAACTATATTTCAACGTTTTTTGATGGTTCTGAGCCACCAAACACACTTAAAGCATGCAGAATCGACTCAGAATAGGAAAAGGAGACGTTTAGGTCAATTTTATGCATTCTGGCGTTCGTAGATACAAGAAAACTGTTAAAATTCTTCAGAAACGTCACTTTTGAAGTGTTTTCTTGTACTTTTAAGCCAATCAGATACCCTACGGGCTCGGAAAGTGCAACGAAACCATCAAATTTTAGCTAGAAACTGTATTTTTGTCGATTTTTATTGAATTTGAACTATATTTCAACGTTTTTTGATGGTTCTGAGACACCAAACACACTTAAAGCATGCAGAATCGACTCAGAATAGGAAAAGGAGACGTTTAGGTCAATTTTATGCATTCTGGCGTTCGTAGATACAAGAAAACTGTTAAAATTCTTCAGAAACGTCACTTTTGAAGTGTTTTCTTGTACTTTTAAGCCAATCAGATACCCTACGGGCTCGGAAAGTGCAACGAAACCATCAAATTTTAGCTAGAAACTGTATTTTTGTCGATTTTTATTGAATTTGAACTATATTTCAACGTTTTTTGATGGTTCTGAGCCACCAAACACACTTAAAGCATGCAGAATCGACTCAGAATAGGAAAAGGAGACGTTTAGGTCAATTTTATGCATTCTGGCGTTCGTAGATACAAGAAAACTGTTAAAATTCTTCAGAAACGTCACTTTTGAAGTGTTTTCTTGTACTTTTAAGCCAATCAGATACCCTACGGGCTCGGAAAGTGCAACGAAACCATCAAATTTTAGCTAGAAACTGTATTTTTGTCGATTTTTATTGAATTTGAACTATATTTCAACGTTTTTTGATGGTTCTGAGCCACCAAACACACTTAAAGCATGCAGAATCGACTCAGAATAGGAAAAGGAGACGTTTAGGTCAATTTTATGCATTCTGGCGTTCGTAGATACAAGAAAACTGTTAAAATTCTTCAGAAACGTCACTTTTGAAGTGTTTTCTTGTACTTTTAAGCCAATCAGATACCCTACGGCCTCGGAAAGTGCAACGAAACCATCAAATTTTAGCTAGAAACTGTATTTTTGTCGATTTTTATTGAATTTGAACTATATTTCAACGTTTTTTGATGGTTCTGAGCCACCAAACACACTTAAAGCATGCAGAATCGACTCAGAATAGGAAAAGGAGACGTTTAGGTCAATTTTATGCATTCTGGCGTTCGTAGATACAAGAAAACTGTTAAAATTCTTCAGAAACGTCACTTTTGAAGTGTTTTCTTGTACTTTTAAGCCAATCAGATACCCTACGGGCTCGGAAAGTGCAACGAAACCATCAAATTTTAGCTAGAAACTGTATTTTTGTCGATTTTTATTGAATTTGAACTATATTTCAACGTTTTTTGATGGTTCTGAGCCACCAAACACACTTAAAGCATGCAGAATCGACTCAGAATAGGAAAAGGAGACGTTTAGGTCAATTTTATGCATTCTGGCGTTCGTAGATACAAGAAAACTGTTAAAATTCTTCAGAAACGTCACTTTTGAAGTGTTTTCTTGTACTTTTAAGCCAATCAGATACCCTACGGCCTCGGAAAGTGCAACGAAACCATCAAATTTTAGCTAGAAACTGTATTTTTGTCGATTTTTATTGAATTTGAACTATATTTCAACGTTTTTTGATGGTTCTGAGCCACCAAACACACTTAAAGCATGCAGAATCGACTCAGAATAGGAAAAGGAGACGTTTAGGTCAATTTTATGCATTCTGGCGTTCGTAGATACAAGAAAACTGTTAAAATTCTTCAGAAACGTCACTTTTGAAGTGTTTTCTTGTACTTTTAAGCCAATCAGATACCCTACGGGCTCGGAAATTGCAACGAAACCATAAAATTTTAGCTAGAAACTGTATTTTTGTCGATTTTTATTGAATTTGAACTATATTTCAACGTTTTTTGATGGTTCTGAGCCACCAAACACACTTAAAGCATGCAGAATCGACTCAGAATAGGAAAAGGAGACGTTTAGATCAATTTTATGCATTCTGGCGTTCGTAGATACAAGAAAACTGTTAAAATTCTTCAGAAACGTCACTTTTGAAGTGTTTTCTTGTACTTTTAAGCCAATCAGATACCCTACGGGCTCGGAAAGTGCAACGAAACCATCAAATTTTAGCTAGAAACTGTATTTTTGTCGATTTTTATTGAATTTGAACTATATTTCAACGTTTTTTGATGGTTCTGAGCCACCAAACACACTTAAAGCATGCAGAATCGACTCAGAATAGGAAAAGGAGACGTTTAGGTCAATTTTATGCATTCTGGCGTTCGTAGATACAAGAAAACTGTTAAAATTCTTCAGAAACGTCACTTTTGAAGTGTTTTCTTGTACTTTTAAGCCAATCAGATACCCTACGGGCTCGGAAAGTGCAACGAAACCATCAAATTTTAGCTAGAAACTGTATTTTTGTCGATTTTTATTGAATTTGAACTATATTTCAACGTTTTTTGATGGTTCTGAGCCACCAAACACACTTAAAGCATGCAGAATCGACTCAGAATAGGAAAAGGAGACGTTTAGGTCAATTTTATGCATTCTGGCGTTCGTAGATACAAGAAAACTGTTAAAATTCTTCAGAAACGTCACTTTTGAAGTGTTTTCTTGTACTTTTAAGCCAATCAGATACCCTACGGGCTCGGAAAGTGCAACGAAACCATCAAATTTTAGCTAGAAACTGTATTTTTGTCGATTTTTATTGAATTTGAACTATATTTCAACGTTTTTTGATGGTTCTGAGCCACCAAACACACTTAAAGCATGCAGAATCGACTCAGAATAGGAAAAGGAGACGTTTAGATCAATTTTATGCATTCTGGCGTTCGTAGATACAAGAAAACTGTTAAAATTCTTCAGAAACGTCACTTTTGAAGTGTTTTCTTGTACTTTTAAGCCAATCAGATACCCTACGGGCTCGGAAAGTGCAACGAAACCATCAAATTTTAGCTAGAAACTGCATTTTTGTCGATTTTTATTGAATTTGAACTATATTCAACGTTTTTTGATGGTTCTGAGCCACCAAACACACTTAAAGCATGCAGAA
>NW_026973205.1:0-33296 GCF_036711695.1 Zophobas morio | reverse complement strand
GGTCAATTTTATGCATTCTGGCGTTCGTAGATACAAGAAAACTGTTAAAATTCTTCAGAAACGTCACTTTTGAAGTGTTTTCTTGTACTTTTAAGCCAATCAGATACCCTACGGGCTCGGAAAGTGCAACGAAACCATCAAATTTTAGCTAGAAACTGTATTTTTGTCGATTTTTATTGAATTTGAACTATATTTCAACGTTTTTTGATGGTTCTGAGCCACCAAACACACTTAAAGCATGCAGAATCGACTCAGAATAGGAAAAGGAGACGTTTAGGTCAATTTTATGCATTCTGGCGTTCGTAGATACAAGAAAACTGTTAAAATTCTTCAGAAACTTCACTTTTGAAGTGTTTTCTTGTACTTTTAAGCCAATCAGATACCCTACGGGCTCGGAAAGTGCAACGAAACCATCAAATTTTAGCTAGAAACTGTATTTTTGTCGATTTTTATTGAATTTGAACTATATTTCAACGTTTTTTGATGGTTCTGAGCCACCAGACACACTTAAAGCATGCAGAATCGACTCAGAATAGGAAAAGGAGACGTTTAGGTCAATTTTATGCATTCTGGCGTTCGTAGATACAAGAAAACTGTTAAAATTCTTCAGAAACGTCACTTTTGAAGTGTTTTCTTGTACTTTTAAGCCAATCAGATACCCTACGGGCTCGGAAAGTGCAACGAAACCATCAAATTTTAGCTAGAAACTGTATTTTTGTCGATTTTTATTGAATTTGAACTATATTTCAACGTTTTTTGATGGTTCTGAGCCACCAAAAACACTTAAAGCATGCAGAATCGACTCAGAATAGGAAAAGGAGACGTTTAGGTCAATTTTATGCATTCTGGCGTTCGTAGATACAAGAAAACTGTTAAAATTCTTCAGAAACGTCACTTTTGAAGTGTTTTCTTGTACTTTTAAGCCAATCAGATACCCTACGGGCTCGGAAAGTGCAACGAAACCATCAAATTTTAGCTAGAAACTGTATTTTTGTCGATTTTTATTGAATTTGAACTATATTTCAACGTTTTTTGATGGTTCTGAGCCACCAAACACACTTAAAGCATGCAGAATCGACTCAGAATAGGAAAAGGAGACGTTTAGGTCAATTTTATGCATTCTGGCGTTCGTAGATACAAGAAAACTGTTAAAATTCTTCAGAAACGTCACTTTTGAAGTGTTTTCTTGTACTTTTAAGCCAATCAGATACCCTACGGGCTCGGAAAGTGCAACGAAACCATCAAATTTTAGCTAGAAACTGTATTTTTGTCAATTTTTATTGAATTTGAACTATATTTCAACGTTTTTTGATGGTTCTGAGCCACCAAACACAATTAAAGCATGCAGAATCGACTCAGAATAGGAAAAGGAGACGTTTAGGTCAATTTTATGCATTCTGGCGTTCGTAGATACAAGAAAACTGTTAAAATTCTTCAGAAACGTCACCTTTGAAGTGTTTTCTTGTACTTTTAAGCCAATCAGATACCCTACGGGCTCGGAAAGTGCAACGAAACCATCAAATTTTAGCTAGAAACTGTATTTTTGTCGATTTTTATTGAATTTGAACTATATTTCAACGTTTTTTGATGGTTCTGAGCCACCAAACACACTTAAAGCATGCAGAATCGACTCAGAATAGGAAAAGGAGACGTTTAGGTCAATTTTATGCATTCTGGCGTTCGTAGATACAAGAAAACTGTTAAAATTCTTCAGAAACGTCACTTTTGAAGTGTTTTCTTGTACTTTTAAGCCAATCAGATACCCTACGGGCTCGGAAAGTGCAACGAAACCATCAAATTTTAGCTAGAAACTGTATTTTTGTCAATTTTTATTGAATTTGAACTATATTTCAACGTTTTTTGATGGTTCTGAGCCACCAAACACAATTAAAGCATGCAGAATCGACTCAGAATAGGAAAAGGAGACGTTTAGGTCAATTTTATGCATTCTGGCGTTCGTAGATACAAGAAAACTGTTAAAATTCTTCAGAAACGTCACCTTTGAAGTGTTTTCTTGTACTTTTAAGCCAATCAGATACCCTACGGGCTCGGAAAGTGCAACGAAACCATCAAATTTTAGCTAGAAACTGTATTTTTGTCGATTTTTATTGAATTTGAACTATATTTCAACGTTTTTTGATGGTTCTGAGCCACCAAACACACTTAAAGCATGCAGAATCGACTCAGAATAGGAAAAGGAGACGTTTAGGTCAATTTTATGCATTCTGGCGTTCGTAGATACAAGAAAACTGTTAAAATTCTTCAGAAACGTCACTTTTGAAGTGTTTTCTTGTACTTTTAAGCCAATCAGATACCCTACGGGCTCGGAAAGTGCAACGAAACCATCAAATTTTAGCTAGAAACTGTATTTTTGTCGATTTTTATTGAATTTGAACTATATTTCAACGTTTTTTGATGGTTCTGAGCCACCAAATACACTTAAAGCATGCAGAATCGACTCAGAATAGGAAAAGGAGACGTTTAGGTTAATTTTATGAATTCTGGCTTTCGTAGATACAAGAAAACTGTTAAAATTCTTCAGAAACGTCACTTTTGAAGTGTTTTCTTGTACTTTTAAGCCAATCAGATACCCTACGGGCTCGGAAAGTGCAACGAAACCATCAAATTTTAGCTAGAAACTGTATTTTTGTCGATTTTTATTGAATTTGAACTATATTTCAACGTTTTTTGATGGTTCTGAGCCACCAAACACACTTAAAGCATGCAGAATCGACTCAGAATAGGAAAAGGAGACGTTTAGGTCAATTTTATGCATTCTGGCGTTCGTAGATACAAGAAAACTGTTAAAATTCTTCAGAAACGTCACTTTTGAAGTGTTTTCTTGTACTTTTAAGCCAATCAGATACCCTACGGGCTCGGAAAGTGCAACGAAACCATCAAATTTTAGCTAGAAACTGTATTTTTGTCGATTTTTATTGAATTTGAACTATATTTCAACGTTTTTTGATGGTTCTGAGCCACCAAACACACTTAAAGCATGCAGAATCGACTCAGAATAGGAAAAGGAGACGTTTAGGTCAATTTTATGCATTCTGGCGTTCGTAGATACAAGAAAACTGTTAAAATTCTTCAGAAACGTCACTTTTGAAGTGTTTTCTTGTACTTTTAAGCCAATCAGATACCCTACGGGCTCGGAAAGTGCAACGAAACCATCAAATTTTAGCTAGAAACTGTATTTTTGTCGATTTTTATTGAATTTGAACTATATTTCAACGTTTTTTGATGGTTCTGAGCCACCAAACACACTTAAAGCATGCAGAATCGACTCAGAATAGGAAAAGGAGACGTTTAGGTCAATTTTATGCATTCTGGCGTTCGTAGATACAAGAAAACTGTTAAAATTCTTCAGAAACGTCACTTTTGAAGTGTTTTCTTGTACTTTTAAGCCAATCAGATACCCTACGGGCTCGGAAAGTGCAACGAAACCATCAAATTTTAGCTAGAAACTGTATTTTTGTCGATTTTTATTGAATTTGAACTATATTTCAACGTTTTTTGATGGTTCTGAGCCACCAGACACACTTAAAGCATGCAGAATCGACTCAGAATAGGAAAAGGAGACGTTTAGGTCAATTTTATGCATTCTGGCGTTCGTAGATACAAGAAAACTGTTAAAATTCTTCAGAAACGTCACTTTTGAAGTGTTTTCTTGTACTTTTAAGCCAATCAGATACCCTACGGGCTCGGAAAGTGCAACGAAACCATCAAATTTTAGCTAGAAACTGTATTTTTGTCGATTTTTATTGAATTTGAACTATATTTCAACGTTTTTTGATGGTTCTGAGCCACCAAAAACACTTAAAGCATGCAGAATCGACTCAGAATAGGAAAAGGAGACGTTTAGGTCAATTTTATGCATTCTGGCGTTCGTAGATACAAGAAAACTGTTAAAATTCTTCAGAAACGTCACTTTTGAAGTGTTTTCTTGTACTTTTAAGCCAATCAGATACCCTACGGGCTCGGAAAGTGCAACGAAACCATCAAATTTTAGCTAGAAACTGTATTTTTGTCGATTTTTATTGAATTTGAACTATATTTCAACGTTTTTTGATGGTTCTGAGCCACCAAACACACTTAAAGCATGCAGAATCGACTCAGAATAGGAAAAGGAGACGTTTAGGTCAATTTTGTGCATTCTGGCGTTCGTAGATACAAGAAAACTGTTAAAATTCTTCAGAAACGTCACTTTTGAAGTGTTTTCTTGTAATTTTAAGCCAATCAGATACCCTACGGGCTCGGAAAGTGCAACGAAACCATCAAATTTTAGCTAGAAACTGTATTTTTGTCGATTTTTATTGAATTTGAACTATATTTCAACGTTTTTTGATGGTTCTGAGCCACCAAACACACTTAAAGCATGCAGAATCGACTCAGAATAGGAAAAGGAGACGTTTAGGTCAATTTTGTAAATTCTGGCGTTCGTAGATACAAGAAAACTGTTAAAATTCTTCAGAAACGTCACTTTTGAAGTGTTTTCTTGTACTTTTAAGCCAATCAGATACCCTACGGGCTCGGAAAGTGCAACGAAACCATCAAATTTTAGCTAGAAACTGTATTTTTGTCGATTTTTATTGAATTTGAACTATATTTCAAAGTTTTTTGATGGTTCTGAGCCACCAAACACACTTAAAGCATGCAGAATCGACTCAGAATAGGAAAAGGAGACGTTTAGGTCAATTTTATGCATTCTGGCGTTCGTAGATACAAGAAAACTGTTAAAATTCTTCAGAAACGTCACTTTTGAAGTGTTTTCTTGTACTTTTAAGCCAATCAAATACCCTACGGGCTCGGAAAGTGCAACGAAACCATCAAATTTTAGCTAGAAACTGTATTTTTGTCGATTTTTATTGAATTTGAACTATATTTCAACGTTTTTTGATGGTTCTGAGCCACCAAACACACTTAAAGCATGCAGAATCGACTCAGAATAGGAAAAGGAGACGTTTAGGTCAATTTTATGCATTCTGGCGTTCGTAGATACAAGAAAACTGTTAAAATTCTTCAGAAACGTCACTTTTGAAGTGTTTTCTTGTACTTTTAAGCCAATCAGATACCCTACGGGCTCGGAAAGTGCAACGAAACCATCAAATTTTAGCTAGAAACTGTATTTTTCTCGATTTTTATTGAATTTGAACTATATTTCAACGTTTTTTGATGGTTCTGAGCCACCAAACACACTTAAAGCATGCAGAATCGACTCAGAATAGGAAAAGGAGACGTTTAGGTCAATTTTATGCATTCTGGCGTTCGTAGATACAAGAAAACTGTTAAAATTCTTCAGAAACGTCACTTTTGAAGTGTTTTCTTGTACTTTTAAGCCAATCAGATACCCTACGGGCTCGGAAAGTGCAACGAAACCATCAAATTTTAGCTAGAAACTGTATTTTTGTCGATTTTTATTGAATTTGAACTATATTTCAACGTTTTTTGATGGTTCTGAGCCACCAAACACACTTAAAGCATGCAGAATCGACTCAGAATAGGAAAAGGAGACGTTTAGGTCAATTTTATGCATTCTGGCGTTCGTAGATACAAGAAAACTGTTAAAATTCTTCAGAAACGTCACTTTTGAAGTGTTTTCTTGTACTTTTAAGCCAATCAGATACCCTACGGGCTCGGAAAGTGCAACGAAACCATCAAATTTTAGCTAGAAACTGTATTTTTGTCGATTTTTATTGAATTTGAACTATATTTCAACGTTTTTTGATGGTTCTGAGCCACCAAAAACACTTAAAGCATGCAGAATCGACTCAGAATAGGAAAAGGAGACGTTTAGGTCAATTTTATGCATTCTGGCGTTCGTAGATACAAGAAAACTGTTAAAATTCTTCAGAAACGTCACTTTTGAAGTGTTTTCTTTCTTAATTTTGTGCATTCTGGCGTTCGTAGATACAAGAAAACTGTTAAAATTCTTCAGAAACGTCACTTTTGAAGTGTTTTCTTGTAATTTTAAGCCAATCAGATACCCTACGGGCTCGGAAAGTGCAACGAAACCATCAAATTTTAGCTAGAAACTGTATTTTTGTCGATTTTTATTGAATTTGAACTATATTTCAACGTTTTTTGATGGTTCTGAGCCACCAAACACACTTAAAGCATGCAGAATCGACTCAGAATAGGAAAAGGAGACGTTTAGGTCAATTTTATGCATTCTGGCGTTCGTAGATACAAGAAAACTGTTAAAATTCTTCAGAAACGTCACTTTTGAAGTGTTTTCTTGTACTTTTAAGCCAATCAGATACCCTGCGGGCTCGGAAAGTGCAACGAAACCATCAAATTTTAGCTAGAAACTGTATTTTTGTCGATTTTTATTGAATTTGAACTATATTTCAACGTTTTTTGATGGTTCTGAGCCACCAAACACACTTAAAGCATGCAGAATCGACTCAGAATAGGAAAAGGAGACGTTTAGGTCAATTTTATGCATTCTGGCGTTCGTAGATACAAGAAAACTGTTAAAATTCTTCAGAAACGTCACTTTTGAAGTGTTTTCTTGTACTTTTAAGCCAATCAGATACCCTACGGGCTCGGAAAGTGCAAGGAAACCATCAAATTTTAGCTAGAAACTGTATTTTTGTCGATTTTTATTGAATTTGAACTATATTTCAACGTTTTTTGATGGTTCTGAGCCACCAAACACACTTAAAGCATGCAGAATCGACTCAGAATAGGAAAAGGAGACGTTTAGGTCAATTTTATGCATTCTGGCGTTCGTAGATACAAGAAAACTGTTAAAATTCTTCAGAAACGTCACTTTTGAAGTGTTTTCTTGTACTTTTAAGCCAATCAGATACCCTACGGGCTCGGAAAGTGCAACGAAACCATCAAATTTTAGCTAGAAACTGTATTTTTGTCGATTTTTATTGAATTTGAACTATATTTCAACGTTTTTTGATGGTTCTGAGCCACCAAACACACTTAAAGCATGCAGAATCGACTCAGAATAGGAAAAGGAGACGTTTAGGTCAATTTTATGCATTCTGGCGTTCGTAGATACAAGAAAACTGTTAAAATTCTTCAGAAACGTCACTTTTGAAGTGTTTTCTTGTACTTTTAAGCCAATCAGATACCCTACGGGCTCGGAAAGTGCAACGAAACCATCAAATTTTAGCTAGAAACTGTATTTTTGTCGATTTTTATTGAATTTGAACTATATTTCAACGTTTTTTGATGGTTCTGAGCCACCAAACACACTTAAAGCATGCAGAATCGACTCAGAATAGGAAAAGGAGACGTTTAGGTCAATTTTATGCATTCTGGCGTTCGTAGATACAAGAAAACTGTTAAAATTCTTCAGAAACGTCACTTTTGAAGTGTTTTCTTGTACTTTTAAGCCAATCAGATACCCTACGGGCTCGGAAAGTGCAACGAAACCATCAAATTTTAGCTAGAAACTGTATTTTTGTCGATTTTTATTGAATTTGAACTATATTTCAACGTTTTTTGATGGTTCTGAGCCACCAAACACACTTAAAGCATGCAGAATCGACTCAGAATAGGAAAAGGAGACGTTTAGGTCAATTTTATGCATTCTGGCGTTCGTAGATACAAGAAAACTGTTAAAATTCTTCAGAAACGTCACTTTTGAAGTGTTTTCTTGTACTTTTAAGCCAATCAGATACCCTACGGGCTCGGAAAGTGCAACGAAACCATCAAATTTTAGCTAGAAACTGTATTTTTGTCGATTTTTATTGAATTTGAACTATATTTCAACGTTTTTTGATGGTTCTGAGCCACCAAACACACTTAAAGCATGCAGAATCGACTCAGAATAGGAAAAGGAGACGTTTAGGTCAATTTTATGCATTCTGGCGTTCGTAGATACAAGAAAACTGTTAAAATTCTTCAGAAACGTCACTTTTGAAGTGTTTTCTTGTACTTTTAAGCCAATCAGATACCCTACGGGCTCGGAAAGTGCAACGAAACCATCAAATTTTAGCTAGAAACTGTATTTTTGTCGATTTTTATTGAATTTGAACTATATTTCAACGTTTTTTGATGGTTCTGAGCCACCAAACACACTTAAAGCATGCAGAATCGACTCAGAATAGGAAAAGGAGACGTTTAGGTCAATTTTATGCATTCTGGCGTTCGTAGATACAAGAAAACTGTTAAAATTCTTCAGAAACGTCACTTTTGAAGTATTTTCTTGTACTTTTAAGCCAATCAGATACCCTACGGGCTCGGAAAGTGCAACGAAACCATCAAATTTTTGCTAGAAACTGTATTTTTGTCGATTTTTATTGAATTTGAACTATATTTCAACGTTTTTTGATGGTTCTGAGCCACCAAACACACTTAAAGCATGCAGAATCGACTCAGAATAGGAAAAGGAGACGTTTAGGTCAATTTTATGCATTCTGGCGTTCGTAGATACAAGAAAACTGTTAAAATTCTTCAGAAACGTCACTTTTGAAGTGTTTTCTTGTACTTTTAAGCCAATCAGATACCCTACGGGCTCGGAAAGTGCAACGAAACCATCAAATTTTAGCTAGAAACTGTATTTTTGTCGATTTTTATTGAATTTGAACTATATTTCAACGTTTTTTGATGGTTCTGAGCCACCAAAAACACTTAAAGCATGCAGAATCGACTCAGAATAGGAAAAGGAGACGTTTAGGTCAATTTTATGCATTCTGGCGTTCGTAGATACAAGAAAACTGTTAAAATTCTTCAGAAACGTCACTTTTGAAGTGTTTTCTTGTACTTTTAAGCCAATCAGATACCCAACGGGCTCGGAAAGTGCAACGAAACCATCAAATTTTAGCTAGAAACTGTATTTTTGTCGATTTTTATTGAATTTGAACTATATTTCAAAGTTTTTTGATGGTTCTGAGCCACCAAACACACTTAAAGTATGCACAATCAACTCAGAATAGGAAAAGGAGACGTTTAGGTCAATTTTGTGCATTCTGGCGTTCGTAGATACAAGAAAACTGTTAAAATTCTTCAGAAACGTCACTTTTGAAGTGTTTTCTTGTAATTTTAAGCCAATCAGATACCCTACGGGCTCGGAAAGTGCAACGAAACCATCAAATTTTAGCTAGAAACTCTATTTTTGTCGATTTTTATTGAATTTGAACTATATTTCAACGTTTTTTGATGGTTCTGAGCCACCAAACACACTTAAAGCATGCAGAATCGACTCAGAATAGGAAAAGGAGACGTTTAGGTCAATTTTATGCATTCTGGCGTTCGTAGATACAAGAAAACTGTTAAAATTCTTCAGAAACGTCACTTTTGAAGTGTTTTCTTGTACTTTTAAGCCAATCAGATACCCTGCGGGCTCGGAAAGAGCAACGAAACCATCAAATTTTAGCTAGAAACTGTATTTTTGTCGATTTTTATTGAATTTGAACTATATTTCAACGTTTTTTGATGGTTCTGAGCCACCAAACACACTTAAAGCATGCAGAATCGACTCAGAATAGGAAAAGGAGACGTTTAGGTCAATTTTATGCATTCTGGCGTTCGTAGATACAAGAAAACTGTTAAAATTCTTCAGAAACGTCACTTTTGAAGTGTTTTCTTGTACTTTTAAGCCAATCAGATACCCTCCGGGCTCGGAAAGTGCAACGAAACCATCAAATTTTAGCTAGAAACTGTATTTTTGTCGATTTTTATTGAATTTGAACTATATTTCAACGTTTTTTGATGGTTCTGAGCCACCAAACACACTTAAAGAATAGGAGTTAAATTTATCTACAAAGATAATTTACTTAAGGAAGACTTTTGGCCAGAGGGAATTATAGTGAGACGCTTTAATTTTAGTAGTAAAACTTTTTTAGAAGACCCAACCAAGAGTGCATAAGTGTGGATTCTCGTAGTGACTCAATATCTCACGATAACTCCCGTGATGTTTCTTTAAATTATATGAACTTAAGTTGTTTCTACCAAAATGTTCGTGGTTTAAACACGAAAATAACTGATTTTTATAATTTTACCACTTCAACTGACTATGACCTCATCGGACTGACAGAAACATGGTTAAAACCTTCTGTTAATAGTTCTGAACTATTTAATCACAATTATCTTGTACTTAGATGCGACCGCAATGTACAGGCGTTAGGTGTTTCAAAGGGTGGTGGCGCTCTGTTGGCAGTTACGAACCGTGTTTGTGCTACACCACTCGATCTTATAGGTTTAAGAAATTCTTTTAGCTCTATTGATATAGTTGGTTGTCAATTATCGCTTTCTAGCGGTGTTTTGTATGTTTTTGTAATTTATGTACCCCCCAATATTTCATCATATGAGCTGGATCAATTTCTGGAGGATCTTGCGGTATTAGATTGTATGTGTAATAAGAATACTTTAATCATGGGTGACTTTAACGTTGCCAAATATGGTAGTAATGATTCCAACATCACTAAATGCTTATCGCTAGACAACTATGCAAATTTTTTAAATCTAACGCAACACAACAACATACTCAATTGTTTGAATGTCTCTTTGGACCTAGTATTCTCCAATATAGATTGTTTTTCAGTACTACGCGCTGATCCTGCTGTAAAGGAAGATCCCTATCATCCTGCTCTTCAGTTTCTTTTTAAAGTATTCCATTCTCAGGCTAAATTTGCAATTAATAACAGCCATCCCTCATATAATTTTAAAAAGGCTGATTATGCACGCATGTACAACCTATTCCTATACGCTGACTGGAGCCCCATTTTAGAATCTACTAATCCTACTGAGGCATGTGAACTTTTCTACAAAACTATTTATGAAATATTCGATATTACTGTACCATTGCGTCATGTTAGTAAAGCTCAAAGTAAAAATCGTTATCCTTCTTGGTATTCTCCACAAATAATAAGGGTTTTAAAACGTAAAACCAAAGCCCATAGATTATATAAAAGGTATGGTACGTTGTTCTTTTTTAATAAATTTAAACAGTTGAGATCATTGTCTAAATATCTAATCGATACAGCTTACAAGAAATTCATAATTGACGCGGAAAATAACCTCTCAACTGATCCAACGAAATTATGGTCATTTGTTCAAAATAAAAAAAATCAAACTAGAATCCCAAATGTTATCAGGGACGCCGACGATGTATGTTATGACACTCCAGACACTATAGTAAATGCCTTTGCGCGCTACTTTGCAAACGTTTATCAGCCTTCTAATCCCGGTAATCCGTCGTCTTCGCCGAACTATTTCCAGAACATTGATACCCCGTCGATAAGTGAAAACGATATTCTTATAGCAATCAAGAATACTAAAAGTAAATTTACTGCAGGACCTGACCTTATTCCGAACTTTGTTATTAAAGATTGTGCGTGTGTACTAGCAGTACCGTTACTGCATATATATAATCAAATACTTAAATGTGCTACCTTCCCTTCTATTTGGAAACAGGCCAGAATTTGCCCAATTCTTAAAAAGGGCAATCCTGCACAGATTAGCAATTACAGGCCAATCGCCATTATTAATAACTTTGCAAAAATCTTTGAAATGATTCTATATAAACACATTTACAATAGCATTAAATCCTTTATCTCACCCTTACAGCATGGGTTTGTTGAAAAAAGAAGTACAGTCACCAACTTAGCTACCTTCACGCAGTTCACTGCCAACTGTGTAGATGCAGGGGGTCAAGTTGACGTGATTTACACAGATTTTTGTAAGGCCTTTGATCAAATAGATATATTCATCTTACTTGACAAGATGAATTTACTCGGATTTAATGATCATATATTACATCTTCTATCATCTTACTTATTTGATCGGGTTCTATATGTAGAATATATGGGGCATCAGTCACATCCATTCATGGCTACATCGGGTGTCCCTCAGGGCTCAAATTTGGGACCACTATTGTTCCTTATATTTATTAACGATCTGCCGGAAATTATTAGATGTAATAAGTTGATGTTTGCCGATGATTTAAAAATTTTTAACTCTGTAGCGTCTATAAGTGATTGTCATCAATTACAACAAGATCTGGATAACCTATATCTTTGGTGTGTCAACAATAAACTGCACCTCAATGTAGCTAAATGTTATGTTATGACGTTTACAAAAAAGAAAATACATATCCTTCAATATGACTATTATATTAATAATTACACACTGAATAGACTTAAGGAATCTCGTGATCTTGGTGTAATATTTGATTGTGAATTAAATTTCACTACACATATAAATGAAATGGTTAAATCAGCCAATAAGACCTTAGGTTTCATCTATAGAAATTGTAAGGATTTCAAAAGTTTGCATGTTCTGAAGGTTTTGTACTATTCTTTAGTTAGACCTAAGCTTGAATATGGTAGTATAGTTTGGCATCCCATATATGTAGTCCATAAACACCACATTGAGTCAATTCAAAGGAGATTTTTGAAATATCTCATGTTTAAAACTCATGGTTTCTACCCGCCTAGAGGAATCGACCATGGTGAGCTTCTGCAGATGTTTAACTGTGAATCACTCGAATTCCGTCGCATAACTGCAGCTGTTAAATTTTTGTATAACTTAGTTTGGGTTAAAATAGATTGCACTGACCTATTAGGCTCCATAAATTTTTTAGTTCCAAGAGCAGGAGTCCGTCTATACTTAAGTTTTTATAATCTTAATGCAAGAACAAATGTACTTCGCAAAAGTCCAGTTTATTTAATGCATTGTTATTTCAATATAATTTGTCGTGACTGTGATTTATTCAGCGATTCTTTGCACTTTATTGTTAAGATTTTGTCTGGAAAATTGCATCCCTATGTGTTGTAACTTAATTGTAATTGTAATTGTAATTTCCTGTTATATATGTATTTTGTATTTTTTTTTTTTGCCTACTTGTGGCTTATGCTGTTTGGCAAATATATACCTATACCTATTAAAGCATGCAGAATCGACTCAGAATAGGAAAAGGAGACGTTTAGGTCAATTTTATGCATTCTGGCGTTCGTAGATACAAGAAAACTGTTAAAATTCTTCAGAAACGTCACTTTTGAAGTGTTTTCTTGTACTTTTAAGCCAATCAGATACCCTACGGGCTCGGAAAGTGCAACGAAACCATCAAATTTTAGCTAGAAACTGTATTTTTGTCGATTTTTATTGAATTTGAACTATATTTCAACGTTTTTTGATGGTTCTGAGCCACCAAACACACTTAAAGCATGCAGAATCGACTCAGAATAGGAAAAGGAGACGTTTAGGTCAATTTTATGCATTCTGGCGTTCGTAGATACAAGAAAACTGTTAAAATTCTTCAGAAACGTCACTTTTGATGTGTTTTCTTGTACTTTTAAGCCAATCAGATACCCGACGGGCTCGGAAAGTGCAACGAAACCATCAAATTTTAGCTAGAAACTGTATTTTTGTCGATTTTTATTGAATTTGAACTATATTTCAACGTTTTTTGATGGTTCTGAGCCACCAAACACACTTAAAGCATGCAGAATCGACTCAGAATAGGAAAAGGAGACGTTTAGGTCAATTTTATGCATTCTGGCGTTCGTAGATACAAGAAAACTGTTAAAATTCTTCAGAAACGTCACTTTTGAAGTGTTTTCTTGTACTTTTAAGCCAATCAGATACCCTACGGGCTCGGAAAGTGCAACGAAACCATCAAATTTTAGCTAGAAACTGTATTTTTGTCGATTTTTATTGAATTTGAACTATATTTCAACGTTTTTTGATGGTTCTGAGCCACCAAACACACTTAAAGCATGCAGAATCGACTCAGAATAGGAAAAGGAGACGTTTAGGTCGATTTTATGCATTCTGGCGTTCGTAGATACAAGAAAACTGTTAAAATTCTTCAGAAACGTCACTTTTGAAGTGTTTTCTTGTACTTTTAAGCCAATCAGATACCCTACGGGCTCGGAAAGTGCAACGAAACCATCAAATTTTAGCTAGAAACTGTATTTTTGTCGATTTTTATTGAATTTGAACTATATTTCAACGTTTTTTGATGGTTCTGAGCCACCAAACACACTTAAAGCATGCAGAATCGACTCAGAATAGGAAAAGGAGACGTTTAGGTCAATTTTATGCATTCTGGCGTTCGTAGATACAAGAAAACTGTTAAAATTCTTCAGAAACGTCACTTTTGAAGTGTTTTCTTGTACTTTTAAGCCAATCAGATACCCTACGGGCTCGGAAAGTGCAACGAAACCATCAAATTTTAGCTAGAAACTGTATTTTTGTCGATTTTTATTGAATTTGAACTATATTTCAACGTTTTTTGATGGTTCTGAGTCACCAAACACACTTAAAGCATGCAGAATCGACTCAGAATAGGAAAAGGAGACGTTTAGGTCAATTTTATGCATTCTGGCGTTCGTAGATACAAGAAAACTGTTAAAATTCTTCAGAAACGTCACTTTTGAAGTGTTTTCTTGTACTTTTAAGCCAATCAGATACCCTACGGGCTCGGAAAGTGCAACGAAACCATCAAATTTTAGCTAGAAATTGTATTTTTGTCGATTTTTATTGAATTTGAACTATATTTCAACGTTTTTTGATGGTTCTGAGCCACCAAACACACTTAAAGCATGCAGAATCGACTCAGAATAGGAAAAGGAGACGTTTAGGTCCATTTTATGCATTCTGGCGTTCGTAGATACAAGAAAACTGTTAAAATTCTTCAGAAACGTCACTTTTGAAGTGTTTTCTTGTACTTTTAAGCCAATCAGATACCCTACGGGCTCGGAAAGTGCAACGAAACCATCAAATTTTAGCTAGAAACTGTATTTTTGTCGATTTTTATTGAATTTGAACTATATTTCAACGTTTTTTGATGGTTCTGAGCCACCAAACACACTTAAAGCATGCAGAATCGACTCAGAATAGGAAAAGGAGACGTTTAGGTCAATTTTATGCATTCTGGCGTTCGTAGATACAAGAAAACTGTTAAAATTCTTCAGAAACGTCACTTTTGAAGTGTTTTCTTGTACTTTTAAGCCAATCAGATACCCTACGGGCTCGGAAAGTGCAACGAAACCATCAAATTTTAGCTAGAAACTGTATTTTTGTCGATTTTTATTGAATTTGAACTATATTTCAACATTTTTTGATGGTTCTGAGCCACCAAACATACTTAAAGCATGCAGAATCGACTCAGAATAGGAAAAGGAGACGTTTAGGTCAATTTTGTGCATTCTGGCGTTCGTAGATACAAGAAAACTGTTAAAATTCTTCAGAAACGTCACTTTTGAAGTGTTTTCTTGTAATTTTAAGCCAATCAGATACCCAACGGGCTCGGAAAGTGCAACGAAACCATCAAATTTTAGCTAGAAACTCTATTTTTGTCGATTTTTATTGAATTTGAACTATATTTCAACGTTTTTTGATGGTTCTGAGCCACCAAACACACTTAAAGCATGCAGAATCGACTCAGAATAGGAAAAGGAGACGTTTAGGTCAATTTTATGCATTCTGGCGTTCGTAGATACAAGAAAACTGTTAAAATTCTTCAGAAACGTCACTTTTGAAGTGTTTTCTTGTACTTTTAAGCCAATCAGATACCCTGCGGGCTCGGAAAGAGCAACGAAACCATCAAATTTTAGCTAGAAACTGTATTTTTGTCGATTTTTATTGAATTTGAACTATATTTCAACGTTTTTTGATGGTTCTGAGCCACCAAACACACTTAAAGCATGCAGAATCGACTCAGAATAGGAAAAGGAGACGTTTAGGTCAATTTTATGCATTCTGGCGTTCGTAGATACAAGAAAACTGTTAAAATTCTTCAGAAACGTCACTTTTGAAGTGTTTTCTTGTACTTTTAAGCCAATCAGATACCCTCCGGGCTCGGAAAGTGCAACGAAACCATCAAATTTTAGCTAGAAACTGTATTTTTGTCGATTTTTATTGAATTTGAACTATATTTCAACGTTTTTTGATGGTTCTGAGCCACCAAACACACTTAAAGCATGCAGAATCGACTCAGAATAGGAAAAGGAGACGTTTAGGTCAATTTTATGCATTCTGGCGTTCGTAGATACAAGAAAACTGTTAAAATTCTTCAGAAACGTCACTTTTGAAGTGTTTTCTTGTACTTTTAAGCCAATCAGATACCCTACGGGCTCGGAAAGTGCAACGAAACCATCAAATTTTAGCTAGAAACTGTATTTTTGTCGATTTTTATTGAATTTGAACTATATTTCAACGTTTTTTGATGGTTCTGAGCCACCAAACACACTTAAAGCATGCAGAATCGACTCAGAATAGGAAAAGGAGACGTTTAGGTCAATTTTATGCATTCTGGCGTTCGTAGATACAAGAAAACTGTTAAAATTCTTCAGAAACGTCACTTTTGATGTGTTTTCTTGTACTTTTAAGCCAATCAGATACCCGACGGGCTCGGAAAGTGCAACGAAACCATCAAATTTTAGCTAGAAACTGTATTTTTGTCGATTTTTATTGAATTTGAACTATATTTCAACGTTTTTTGATGGTTCTGAGCCACCAAACACACTTAAAGCATGCAGAATCGACTCAGAATAGGAAAAGGAGACGTTTAGGTCAATTTTATGCATTCTGGCGTTCGTAGATACAAGAAAACTGTTAAAATTCTTCAGGAACGTCACTTTTGAAGTGTTTTCTTGTACTTTTAAGCCAATCAGATACCCTACGGGCTCGGAAAGTGCAACGAAACCATCAAATTTTAGCTAGAAACTGTATTTTTGTCGATTTTTATTGAATTTGAACTATATTTCAACGTTTTTTGATGGTTCTGAGCCACCAAACACACTTAAAGCATGCAGAATCGACTCAGAATAGGAAAAGGAGACGTTTAGGTCGATTTTATGCATTCTGGCGTTCGTAGATACAATAAAACTGTTAAAATTCTTCAGAAACGTCACTTTTGAAGTGTTTTCTTGTACTTTTAAGCCAATCAGATACCCTACGGGCTCGGAAAGTGCAACGAAACCATCAAATTTTAGCTAGAAACTGTATTTTTGTCGATTTTTATTGAATTTGAACTATATTTCAACGTTTTTTGATGGTTCTGAGCCACCAAACACACTTAAAGCATGCAGAATCGACTCAGAATAGGAAAAGGAGACGTTTAGGTCAATTTTATGCATTCTGGCGTTCGTAGATACAAGAAAACTGTTAAAATTCTTCAGAAACGTCACTTTTGAAGTGTTTTCTTGTACTTTTAAGCCAATCAGATACCCTACGGGCTCGGAAAGTGCAACGAAACCATCAAATTTTAGCTAGAAACTGTATTTTTGTCGATTTTTATTGAATTTGAACTATATTTCAACGTTTTTTGATGGTTCTGAGTCACCAAACACACTTAAAGCATGCAGAATCGACTCAGAATAGGAAAAGGAGACGTTTAGGTCAATTTTATGCATTCTGGCGTTCGTAGATACAAGAAAACTGTTAAAATTCTTCAGAAACGTCACTTTTGAAGTGTTTTCTTGTACTTTTAAGTCAATCAGATACCCTACGGGCTCGGAAAGTGCAACGAAACCATCAAATTTTAGCTAGAAACTGTATTTTTGTCGATTTTTATTGAATTTGAACTATATTTCAACGTTTTTTGATGGTTCTGAGCCACCAAACACACTTAAAGCATGCAGAATCGACTCAGAATAGGAAAAGGAGACGTTTAGGTCAATTTTATGCATTCTGGCGTTCGTAGATACAAGAAAACTGTTAAAATTCTTCAGAAACGTCACTTTTGAAGTGTTTTCTTGTACTTTTAAGCCAATCAGATACCCTACGGGCTCGGAAAGTGCAACGAAACCATCAAATTTTAGATAGAAACTGTATTTTTGTCGATTTTTATTGAATTTGAACTATATTTCAAAGTTTTTTGATGGTTCTGAGCCACCAAACACACTTAAAGCATGCAGAATCGACTCAGAATAGGAAAAGGAGACGTTTAGGTCAATTTTATGCATTCTGGCGTTCGTAGATTCAAGAAAACTGTTAAAATTCTTCAGAAACGTCACTTTTGAAGTGTTTTCTTGTACTTTTAAGCCAATCAGATACCCTACGGGCTCGGAAAGTGCAACGAAACCATCAAATTTTAGCTAGAAACTGTATTTTTGTCGATTTTTATTGAATTTGAACTATATTTCAACGTTTTTTGATGGTTCTGAGCCACCAAACACACTTAAAGCATGCAGAATCGACACAGAATAGGAAAAGGAGACGTTTAGGTCAATTTTATGCATTCTGGCGTTCGTAGATACAAGAAAACTGTTAAAATTCTTCAGAAACGTCACTTTTGAAGTGTTTTCTTGTACTTTTAAGCCAATCAGATACCCTACGGGCTCGGAAAGTGCAACGAAACCATCAAATTTTAGCTAGAAACTGTATTTTTGTCGATTTTTATTGAATTTGAACTATATTTCAACGTTTTTTGATGGTTCTGAGCCACCAAACACACTTAAAGCATGCAGAATCGACTCAGAATAGGAAAAGGAGACGTTTAGGTCAATTTTATGCATTCTGGCGTTCGTAGATACAAGAAAACTGTTAAAATTCTTCAGAAACGTCACTTTTGAAGTGTTTTCTTGTACTTTTAAGCCAATCAGATACCCTACGGGCTCGGAAAGTGCAACGAAACCATCAAATTTTAGCTAGAAACTGTATTTTTGTCGATTTTTATTGAATTTGAACAATATTTCAACATTTTTTGATGGTTCTGAGCCACCAAACACACTTAAAGCATGCAGAATCGACTCAGAATAGGAAAAGGAGACGTTTAGGTCAATTTTATGCATTCTGGCGTTCGTAGATACAAGAAAACTGTTAAAATTCTTCAGAAACGTCACTTTTGAAGTGTTTTCTTGTACTTTTAAGCCAATCAGATACCCAACGGGCTCGGAAAGTGCAACGAAACCATCAAATTTTAGCTAGAAACTGTATTTTTGTCGATTTTTATTGAATTTGAACTATATTTCAACGTTTTTTGATGGTTCTGAGCCACCAAACACACTTAAAGCATGCAGAATCGACTCAGAATAGGAAAAGGAGACGTTTAGGTCAATTTGATGCATTCTGGCGTTCGTAGATACATGAAAACTGTTAAAATTCTTCAGAAACGTCACTTTTGAAGTGTTTTCTTGTACTTTTAAGCCAATCAGATACCCTACGGGCTCGGAAAGTGCAACGAAACCATCAAATTTTAGCTAGAAACTGTATTTTTGTCGATTTTTATTGAATTTGAACTATATTTCAACGTTTTTTGATGGTTCTGAGCCACCAAACACACTTAAAGCATGCAGAATCGACTCAGAATAGGAAAAGGAGAAGTTTAGGTCAATTTTATGCATTCTGGCGTTCGTAGATACAAGAAAACTGTTAAAATTCTTCAGAAACGTCACTTTTGAAGTGTTTTCTTGTACTTTTAAGCCAATCAGATACCCTACGGGCTCGGAAAGTGCAACGAAACCATCAAATTTTAGCTAGAAATTGTATTTTTGTCGATTTTTATTGAATTTGAACTATATTTCAACGTTTTTTGATGGTTCTGAGCCACCAAACACACTTAAAGCATGCAGAATCGACTCAGAATAGGAAAAGGAGACGTTTAGGTCAATTTTATGCATTCTGGCGTTCGTAGATACAAGAAAACTGTTAAAATTCTTCAGAAACGTCACTTTTGAAGTGTTTTCTTGTACTTTTAAGCCAATCAGATACCCTACGGGCTCGGAAAGTGCAACGAAACCATCAAATTTTAGCTAGAAACTGTATTTTTGTCGATTTTTATTGAATTTGAACAATATTTCAACGTTTTTTGATGGTTCTGAGCCACCAAACACACTTAAAGCATGCAGAATCGACTCAGAATAGGAAAAGGAGACGTTTAGGTCAATTTTATGCATTCTGGCGTTCGTGGATACAAGAAAACTGTTAAAATTCTTCAGAAACGTCACTTTTGAAGTGTTTTCTTGTACTTTTAAGCCAATCAGATACCCTACGGGCTCGGAAAGTGCAACGAAACCATCAAATTTTAGCTAGAAACTGTATTTTTGTCGATTTTTATTGAATTTGAACTATATTTCAACGTTTTTTGATGGTTCTGAGCTACCAAACACACTTAAAGCATGCAGAATCGACTCAGAATAGGAAAAGGAGACGTTTAGGTCCATTTTATGCATTCTGGCGTTCGTAGATACAAGAAAACTGTTAAAATTCTTCAGAAACGTCACTTTTGAAGTGTTTTCTTGTACTTTTAAGCCAATCAGATACCCTACGGGCTCGGAAAGTGCAACGAAACCATCAAATTTTAGCTAGAAACTGTATTTTTGTCGATTTTTATTGAATTTGAACTATATTTCAACGTTTTTTGATGGTTCTGAGCCACCAAACACACTTAAAGCATGCAGAATCGACTCAGAATAGGAAAAGGAGACGTTTAGGTCAATTTTATGCATTCTGGCGTTCGTAGATACAAGAAAACTGTTAAAATTCTTCAGAAACGTCACTTTTGAAGTGTTTTCTTGTACTTTTAAGCCAATCAGATACCCTACGGGCTCGGAAAGTGCAACGAAACCATCAAATTTTAGCTAGAAACTGTATTTTTGTCGATTTTTATTGAATTTGAACTATATTTCAACATTTTTTGATGGTTCTGAGCCACCAAACATACTTAAAGCATGCAGAATCGACTCAGAATAGGAAAAGGAGACGTTTAGGTCAATTTTATGCATTCTGGCGTTCGTAGATACAAGAAAACTGTTAAAATTCTTCAGAAACGTCACTTTTGAAGTGTTTTCTTGTACTTTTAAGCCAATCAGATACCCTACGGGCTCGGAAAGTGCAACGAAACCATCAAATTTTAGCTAGAAACTGTATTTTTGTCGATTTTTATTGAATTTGAACTATATTTCAACGTTTTTTGATGGTTCTGAGCCACCAAACACACTTAAAGCATGCAGAATCGACTCAGAATAGGAAAAGGAGACGTTTAGGTCAATTTTATGCATTCTGGCGTTCGTAGATACAAGAAAACTGTTAAAATTCTTCAGAAACGTCACTTTTGAAGTGTTTTCTTGTACTTTTAAGCCAATCAGATACCCTACGGGCTCGGAAAGTGCAACGAAACCATCAAATTTTAGCTAGAAACTGTATTTTTGTCGATTTTTATTGAATTTGAACTATATTTCAACGTTTTTTGATGGTTCTGAGCCACCAAACACACTTAAAGCATGCAGAATCGACTCAGAATAGGAAAAGGAGACGTTTAGGTCAATTTGATGCATTCTGGCGTTCGTAGATACAAGAAAACTGTTAAAATTCTTCAGAAACGTCACTTTTGAAGTGTTTTCTTGTACTTTTAAGCCAATCAGATACCCTACGGGCTCGGAAAGTGCAACGAAACCATCAAATTTTAGCTAGAAACTGTATTTTTGTCGATTTTTATTGAATTTGAACTATATTTCAACGTTTTTTGATGGTTCTGAGCCACCAAACACACTTAAAGCATGCAGAATCGACTCAGAATAGGAAAAGGAGAAGTTTAGGTCAATTTTATGCATTCTGGCGTTCGTAGATACAAGAAAACTGTTAAAATTCTTCAGAAACGTCACTTTTGAAGTGTTTTCTTGTACTTTTAAGCCAATCAGATACCCTACGGGCTCGGAAAGTGCAACGAAACCATCAAATTTTAGCTAGAAATTGTATTTTTGTCGCTTTTTATTGAATTTGAACTATATTTCAACGTTTTTTGATGGTTCTGAGCCACCAAACACACTTAAAGCATGCAGAATCGACTCAGAATAGGAAAAGGAGACGTTTAGGTCAATTTTATGCATTCTGGCGTTCGTAGATACAAGAAAACTGTTAAAATTCTTCAGAAACGTCACTTTTGAAGTGTTTTCTTGTACTTTTAAGCCAATCAGATACCCTACGGGCTCGGAAAGTGCAACGAAACCATCAAATTTTAGCTAGAAACTGTATTTTTGTCGATTTTTATTGAATTTGAACTATATTTCAACGTTTTTTGATGGTTCTGAGCCACCAAACACACTTAAAGCATGCAGAATCGACTCAGAATAGGAAAAGGAGACGTTTAGGTCAATTTTATGCATTCTGGCGTTCGTGGATACAAGAAAACTGTTAAAATTCTTCAGAAACGTCACTTTTGAAGTGTTTTCTTGTACTTTTAAGCCAATCAGATACCCTACGGGCTCGGAAAGCGCAACGAAACCATCAAATTTTAGCTAGAAACTGTATTTTTGTCGATTTTTATTGAATTTGAACTATATTTCAACGTTTTTTGATGGTTCTGAGCCACCAAACACACTTAAAGCATGCAGAATCGACTCAGAATAGGAAAAGGAGACGTTTAGGTCAATTTTATGCATTCTGGCGTTCGTAGATACAAGAAAACTGTTAAAATTCTTCAGAAACGTCACTTTTGAAGTGTTTTCTTGTACTTTTAAGCCAATCAGATATCCTACGGGCTCGGAAAGTGCAACGAAACCATCAAATTTTAGCTAGAAACTGTATTTTTGTCGATTTTTATTGAATTTGAACTATATTTCAACGTTTTTTGATGGTTCTGAGCCACCAAACACACTTAAAGCATGCAGAATCGACTCAGAATAGGAAAAGGAGACGTTTAGGTAAATTTTATGCATTCTGGCGTTCGTAGATACAAGAAAACTGTTAAAATTCTTCAGAAACGTCACTTTTGAAGTGTTTTCTTGTACTTTTAAGCCAATCAGATACCCTACGGGCTCGGAAAGTGCAACGAAAAAATCAAATTTTAGCTAGAAACTGTATTTTTGTCGATTTTTATTGAATTTGAACTATATTTCAACTTTTTTTGATGGTTCTGAGCCACCAAACACACTTAAAGCATGCAGAATCGACTCAGAATAGGAAAAGGAGACGTTTAGGTCAATTTTATGCATTCTGGCGTTCGTAGATACAAGAAAACTGTTAAAATTCTTCAGAAACGTCACTTTTGAAGTGTTTTCTTGTACTTTTAAGCCAATCAGATACCCTACGGGCTCGGAAAGTGCAACGAAACCATCAAATTTTAGCTAGAAACTGTATTTTTGTCGATTTTTATTGAATTTGAACTATATTTCAACGTTTTTTGATGGTTCTGAGCCACCAAACACACTTAAAGCATGCAGAATCGACTCAGAATAGGAAAAGGAGACGTTTAGGTCAATTTTATGCATTCTGGCGTTCGTAGATACAAGAAAACTGTTAAAATTCTTCAGAAACGTCACTTTTGAAGTGTTTTCTTGTACTTTTAAGCCAATCAGATACCCTACGGGCTCGGAAAGTGCAACGAAACCATCAAATTTTAGCTAGAAACTGTATTTTTGTCGATTTTTATTGAATTTGAACTATATTTCAACGTTTTTTGATGGTTCTGAGCCACCAAACACACTTAAAGCATGCAGAATCGACTCAGAATAGGAAAAGGAGACGTTTAGGTCAATTTTATGCATTCTGGCGTTCGTAGATACAAGAAAACTGTTAAAATTCTTCAGAAACGTCACTTTTGAAGTGTTTTCTTGTACTTTTAAGCCAATCAGATACCCTACGGGCTCGGAAAGTGCAACGAAACCATCAAATTTTAGCTAGAAACTGTATTTTTGTCGATTTTTATTGAATTTGAACTATATTTCAACGTTTTTTGATGGTTCTGAGCCACCAAACACACTTAAAGCATGCAGAATCGACTCAGAATAGGAAAAGGAGACGTTTAGGTCAATTTTATGCATTCTGGCGTTCGTAGAGACAAGAAAACTGTTAAAATTCTTCAGAAACGTCACTTTTGAAGTGTTTTCTTGTACTTTTAAGCCAATCAGATACCCTACGGGCTCGGAAAGTGCAACGAAACCATCAAATTTTAGCTAGAAACTGTATTTTTGTCGATTTTTATTGAATTTGAACTATATTTCAACGTTTTTTGATGGTTCTGAGCCACCAAACACACTTAAAGCATGCAGAATCGACTCAGAATAGGAAAAGGAGACGTTTAGGTCAATTTTATGCATTCTGGCGTTCGTAGATACAAGAAAACTGTTAAAATTCTTCAGAAACGTCACTTTTGAAGTGTTTTCTTGTACTTTTAAGCCAATCAGATACCCTACGGGCTCGGAAAGTGCAACGAAACCATCAAATTTTAGCTAGAAACTGTATTTTTGTCGATTTTTATTGAATTTGAACTATATTTCAACGTTTTTTGATGGTTCTGAGCCACCAAACACACTTAAAGCATGCAGAATCGACTCAGAATAGGAAAAGGAGACGTTTAGGTCAATTTTATGCATTCTGGCGTTCGTAGATACAAGAAAACTGTTAAAATTCTTCAGAAACGTCACTTTTGAAGTGTTTTCTTGTACTTTTAAGCCAATCAGATACCCTACGGGCTCGGAAAGTGCAACGAAACCATCAAATTTTAGCTAGAAACTGTATTTTTGTCGATTTTTATTGAATTTGAACTATATTTCAACGTTTTTTGATGGTTCTGAGCCACCAAACACACTTAAAGCATGCAGAATCGACTCAGAATAGGAAAAGGAGACGTTTAGGTCAATTTTATGCATTCTGGCGTTCGTAGATACAAGAAAACTGTTAAAATTCTTCAGAAACGTCACTTTTGAAGTGTTTTCTTGTACTTTTAAGCCAATCAGATACCCTACGGGCTCGGAAAGTGCAACGAAACCATCAAATTTTAGCTAGAAACTGTATTTTTGTCGATTTTTATTGAATTTGAACTATATTTCAACGTTTTTTGATGGTTCTGAGCCACCAAACACACTTAAAGCATGCAGAATCGACTCAGAATAGGAAAAGGAGACGTTTAGGTCAATTTTATGCATTCTGGCGTTCGTAGATACAAGAAAACTGTTAAAATTCTTCAGAAACGTCACTTTTGAAGTGTTTTCTTGTACTTTTAAGCCAATCAGATACCCTACGGGCTCGGAAAGTGCAACGAAACCATCAAATTTTAGCTAGAAACTGTATTTTTGTCGATTTTTATTGAATTTGAACTATATTTCAACGTTTTTTGATGGTTCTGAGCCACCAAACACACTTAAAGCATGCAGAATCGACTCAGAATAGGAAAAAGCGACGTTTAGGTCAATTTTATGCATTCTGGCGTTCGTAGACACAAGAAAACTGCTAAAATTCTTCAGAAACGTCACTTTTGAAGTGTTTTCTTGTACTTTTAAGCCAATCAGATACCCTATGGGCTCGGAAAGTGCAACGAAACCATCAAATTTTAGCTAGAAACTGTATTTTTGTCGATTTTTATTGAATTTGAACTATATTTCAACGTTTTTTGATGGTTCTGAGCCACCAAACATACTTAAAGCATGCAGAATCGACTCAGAATAGGAAAAGGAGACGTTTAGGTCAATTTTATGCATTCTGGCGTTCGTAGATACAAGAAAACTGTTAAAATTCTTCAGAAACGTCACTTTTGAAGTGTTTTCTTGTACTTTTAAGCCAATCAGATACCCTACGGGCTCGGAAAGTGCAACGAAACCATCAAATTTTAGCTAGAAACTGTATTTTTGTCGATTTTTATTGAATTTGAACTATATTTCAACGTTTTTTGATGGTTCTGAGCCACCAAACACACTTAAAGCATGCAGAATCGACTCAGAATAGGAAAAGGAGACGTTTAGGTCAATTTTATGCATTCTGGCGTTCGTAGATACAAGAAAACTGTTAAAATTCTTCAGAAACGTCACTTTTGAAGTGTTTTCTTGTACTTTTAAGCCAATCAGATACCCTACGGGCTCGGAAAGTGCAACGAAACCATCAAATTTTAGCTAGAAACTGTATTTTTGTCGATTTTTATTGAATTTGAACTATATTTCAACGTTTTTTGATGGTTCTGAGCCACCAAACACACTTAAAGCATGCAGAATCGACTCAGAATAGGAAAAGGAGACGTTTAGGTCAATTTTATGCATTCTGGCGTTCGTAGATACAAGAAAACTGTTAAAATTCTTCAGAAACGTCACTTTTGAAGTGTTTTCTTGTACTTTTAAGCCAATCAGATACCCTACGGGCTCGGAAAGTGCAACGAAACCATCAAATTTTAGCTAGAAACTGTATTTTTGTCGATTTTTATTGAATTTGAACTATATTTCAACGTTTTTTGATGGTTCTGAGCCACCAAACACACTTAAAGCATGCAGAATCGACTCAGAATAGGAAAAGGAGACGTTTAGGTCAATTTTATGCATTCTGGCGTTCGTAGATACAAGAAAACTGTTAAAATTCTTCAGAAACGTCACTTTTGAAGTGTTTTCTTGTACTTTTAAGCCAATCAGATATCCTACGGGCTCGGAAAGTGCAACGAAACCATCAAATTTTAGCTAGAAACTGTATTTTTGTCGATTTTTATTGAATTTGAACTATATTTCAACGTTTTTTGATGGTTCTGAGCCACCAAACACACTTAAAGCATGCAGAATCGACTCAGAATAGGAAAAGGAGACGTTTAGGTAAATTTTATGCATTCTGGCGTTCGTAGATACAAGAAAACTGTTAAAATTCTTCAGAAACGTCACTTTTGAAGTGTTTTCTTGTACTTTTAAGCCAATCAGATACCCTACGGGCTCGGAAAGTGCAACGAAAAAATCAAATTTTAGCTAGAAACTGTATTTTTGTCGATTTTTATTGAATTTGAACTATATTTCAATTTTTTGATGGTTCTGAGCCACCAAACACACTTAAAGCATGCAGAATCGACTCAGAATAGGAAAAGGAGACGTTTAGGTCAATTTTATGCATTCTGGCGTTCGTAGATACAAGAAAACTGTTAAAATTCTTCAGAAACGTCACTTTTGAAGTGTTTTCTTGTACTTTTAAGCCAATCAGATACCCTACGGGCTCGGAAAGTGCAACGAAACCATCAAATTTTAGCTAGAAACTGTATTTTTGTCGATTTTTATTGAATTTGAACTATATTTCAACGTTTTTTGATGGTTCTGAGCCACCAAACACACTTAAAGCATGCAGAATCGACTCAGAATAGGAAAAGGAGACGTTTAGGTCAATTTTATGCATTCTGGCGTTCGTAGATACAAGAAAACTGTTAAAATTCTTCAGAAACGTCACTTTTGAAGTGTTTTCTTGTACTTTTAAGCCAATCAGATACCCTACGGGCTCGGAAAGTGCAACGAAACCATCAAATTTTAGCTAGAAACTGTATTTTTGTCGATTTTTATTGAATTTGAACTATATTTCAACGTTTTTTGATGGTTCTGAGCCACCAAACACACTTAAAGCATGCAGAATCGACTCAGAATAGGAAAAGGAGACGTTTAGGTCAATTTTATGCATTCTGGCGTTCGTAGATACAAGAAAACTGTTAAAATTCTTCAGAAACGTCACTTTTGAAGTGTTTTCTTGTACTTTTAAGCCAATCAGATACCCTACGGGCTCGGAAAGTGCAACGAAACCATCAAATTTTAGCTAGAAACTGTATTTTTGTCGATTTTTATTGAATTTGAACTATATTTCAACGTTTTTTGATGGTTCTGAGCCACCAAACACACTTAAAGCATGCAGAATCGACTCAGAATAGGAAAAGGAGACGTTTAGGTCAATTTTATGCATTCTGGCGTTCGTAGAGACAAGAAAACTGTTAAAATTCTTCAGAAACGTCACTTTTGAAGTGTTTTCTTGTACTTTTAAGCCAATCAGATACCCTACGGGCTCGGAAAGTGCAACGAAACCATCAAATTTTAGCTAGAAACTGTATTTTTGTCGATTTTTATTGAATTTGAACTATATTTCAACGTTTTTTGATGGTTCTGAGCCACCAAACACACTTAAAGCATGCAGAATCGACTCAGAATAGGAAAAGGAGACGTTTAGGTCAATTTTATGCATTCTGGCGTTCGTAGATACAAGAAAACTGTTAAAATTCTTCAGAAACGTCACTTTTGAAGTGTTTTCTTGTACTTTTAAGCCAATCAGATACCCTACGGGCTCGGAAAGTGCAACGAAACCATCAAATTTTAGCTAGAAACTGTATTTTTGTCGATTTTTATTGAATTTGAACTATATTTCAACGTTTTTTGATGGTTCTGAGCCACCAAACACACTTAAAGCATGCAGAATCGACTCAGAATAGGAAAAGGAGACGTTTAGGTCAATTTTATGCATTCTGGCGTTCGTAGATACAAGAAAACTGTTAAAATTCTTCAGAAACGTCACTTTTGAAGTGTTTTCTTGTACTTTTAAGCCAATCAGATACCCTACGGGCTCGGAAAGTGCAACGAAACCATCAAATTTTAGCTAGAAACTGTATTTTTGTCGATTTTTATTGAATTTGAACTATATTTCAACGTTTTTTGATGGTTCTGAGCCACCAAACACACTTAAAGCATGCAGAATCGACTCAGAATAGGAAAAGGAGACGTTTAGGTCAATTTTATGCATTCTGGCGTTCGTAGATACAAGAAAACTGTTAAAATTCTTCAGAAACGTCACTTTTGAAGTGTTTTCTTGTACTTTTAAGCCAATCAGATACCCTACGGGCTCGGAAAGTGCAACGAAACCATCAAATTTTAGCTAGAAACTGTATTTTTGTCGATTTTTATTGAATTTGAACTATATTTCAACGTTTTTTGATGGTTCTGAGCCACCAAACACACTTAAAGCATGCAGAATCGACTCAGAATAGGAAAAGGAGACGTTTAGGTCAATTTTATGCATTCTGGCGTTCGTAGATACAAGAAAACTGTTAAAATTCTTCAGAAACGTCACTTTTGAAGTGTTTTCTTGTACTTTTAAGCCAATCAGATACCCTACGGGCTCGGAAAGTGCAACGAAACCATCAAATTTTAGCTAGAAACTGTATTTTTGTCGATTTTTATTGAATTTGAACTATATTTCAACGTTTTTTGATGGTTCTGAGCCACCAAACACACTTAAAGCATGCAGAATCGACTCAGAATAGGAAAAAGAGACGTTTAGGTCAATTTTATGCATTCTGGCGTTCGTAGACACAAGAAAACTGCTAAAATTCTTCAGAAACGTCACTTTTGAAGTGTTTTCTTGTACTTTTAAGCCAATCAGATACCCTATGGGCTCGGAAAGTGCAACGAAACCATCAAATTTTAGCTAGAAACTGTATTTTTGTCGATTTTTATTGAATTTGAACTATATTTCAACGTTTTTTGATGGTTCTGAGCCACCAAACATACTTAAAGCATGCAGAATCGACTCAGAATAGGAAAAGGAGACGTTTAGGTCAATTTTATGCATTCTGGCGTTCGTAGATACAAGAAAACTGTTAAAATTCTTCAGAAACGTCACTTTTGAAGTGTTTTCTTGTACTTTTAAGCCAATCAGATACCCTACGGGCTCGGAAAGTGCAACGAAACCATCAAATTTTAGCTAGAAACTGTATTTTTGTCGATTTTTATTGAATTTGAACTATATTTCAACGTTTTTTGATGGTTCTGAGCCACCAAACACACTTAAAGCATGCAGAATCGACTCAGAATAGGAAAAGGAGACGTTTAGGTCAATTTTATGCATTCTGGCGTTCGTAGATACAAGAAAACTGTTAAAATTCTTCAGAAACGTCACTTTTGAAGTGTTTTCTTGTACTTTTAAGCCAATCAGATACCCTACGGGCTCGGAAAGTGCAACGAAACCATCAAATTTTAGCTAGAAACTGTATTTTTGTCGATTTTTATTGAATTTGAACTATATTTCAACGTTTTTTGATGGTTCTGAGCCACCAAACACACTTAAAGCATGCAGAATCGACTCAGAATAGGAAAAGGAGACGTTTAGGTCAATTTTATGCATTCTGGCGTTCGTAGATACAAGAAAACTGTTAAAATTCTTCAGAAACGTCACTTTTGAAGTGTTTTCTTGTACTTTTAAGCCAATCAGATACCCTACGGGCTCGGAAAGTGCAACGAAACCATCAAATTTTAGCTAGAAACTGTATTTTTGTCGATTTTTATTGAATTTGAACTATATTTCAACGTTTTTTGATGGTTCTGAGCCACCAAACACACTTAAAGCATGCAGAATCGACTCAGAATAGGAAAAGGAGACGTTTAGGTCAATTTTATGCATTCTGGCGTTCGTAGACACAAGAAAACTGTTAAAATTCTTCAGAAACGTCACTTTTGAAGTGTTTTCTTGTACTTTTAAGCCAATCAGATACCCTACGGGCTCGGAAAGTGCAACGAAACCATCAAATTTTAGCTAGAAACTGTATTTTTGTCGATTTTTATTGAATTTGAACTATATTTCAACGCTTTTTGATGGTTCTGAGCCACCAAACACACTTAAAGCATGCAGAATCGACTCAGAATAGGAAAAGGAGACGTTTAGGTCAATTTTATGCATTCTGGCGTTCGTAGACACAAGAAAACTGTTAAAATTCTTCAGAAACGTCACTTTTGAAGTGTTTTCTTGTACTTTTAAGCCAATCAGATACCCTACGGGCTCGGAAAGTGCAACGAAACCATCAAATTTTAGCTAGAAACTGTATTTTTGTCGATTTTTATTGAATTTGAACTATATTTCAACGTTTTTTGATGGTTCTGAGCCACCAAACATACTTAAAGCATGCAGAATCGACTCAGAATAGGAAAAGGAGACGTTTAGGTCAATTTTATGCATTCTGGCGTTCGTAGATACAAGAAAACTGTTAAAATTCTTCAGAAACGTCACTTTTGAAGTGTTTTCTTGTACTTTTAAGCCAATCAGATACCCTACGGGCTCGGAAAGTGCAACGAAACCATCAAATTTTAGCTAGAAACTGTATTTTTGTCGATTTTTATTGAATTTGAACTATATTTCAACGTTTTTTGATGGTTCTGAGCCACCAAACACACTTAAAGCATGCAGAATCGACTCAGAATAGGAAAAGGAGACGTTTAGGTCAATTTTATGCATTCTGGCGTTCGTAGATACAAGAAAACTGTTAAAATTCTTCAGAAACGTCACTTTTGAAGTGTTTTCTTGTACTTTTAAGCCAATCAGATACCCTACGGGCTCGGAAAGTGCAACGAAACCATCAAATTTTAGCTAGAAACTGTATTTTTGTCGATTTTTATTGAATTTGAACTATATTTCAACGTTTTTTGATGGTTCTGAGCCACCAAACACACTTAAAGCATGCAGAATCGACTCAGAATAGGAAAAGGAGACGTTTAGGTCAATTTTATGCATTCTGGCGTTCGTAGATACAAGAAAACTGTTAAAATTCTTCAGAAACGTCACTTTTGAAGTGTTTTCTTGTACTTTTAAGCCAATCAGATACCCTACGGGTTCGGAAAGTGCAACGAAACCATCAAATTTTAGCTAGAAACTGTATTTTTGTCGATTTTTATTGAATTTGAACTATATTTCAACGTTTTTTGATGGTTCTGAGCCACCAAACACACTTAAAGCATGCAGAATCGACTTAGAATAGGAAAAGGAGACGTTTAGGTCAATTTTATGCATTCTGGCGTTCGTAGATACAAGAAAACTGTTAAAATTCTTCAGAAACGTCACTTTTGAAGTGTTTTCTTGTACTTTTAAGCCAATCAGATACCCTACGGGCTCGGAAAGTGCAACGAAACCATCAAATTTTAGCTAGAAACTGTATTTTTGTCGATTTTTATTGAATTTGAACTATATTTCAACGTTTTTTGATGGTTCTGAGCCACCAAACACACTTAAAGCATGCAGAATCGACTCAGAATAGGAAAAGGAGACGTTTAGGTCAATTTTATGCATTCTGGCGTTCGTAGATACAAGAAAACTGTTAAAATTCTTCAGAAACGTCACTTTTGAAGTGTTTTCTTGTACTTTTAAGCCAATCAGATACCCTGCGGGCTCGGAAAGTGCAACGAAACCATCAAATTTTAGCTAGAAACTGTATTTTTGTCGATTTTTATTGAATTTGAACTATATTTCAACGTTTTTTGATGGTTCTGAGCCACCAAACACACTTAAAGCATGCAGAATCGACTCAGAATAGGAAAAGGAGACGTTTAGGTCAATTTTATGCATTCTGGCGTTCGTAGATACAAGAAAACTGTTAAAATTCTTCAGAAACGTCACTTTTGAAGTGTTTTCTTGTACTTTTAAGCCAATCAGATACCCTACGGGCTCGGAAAGTGCAACGAAACCATGAAATTTTAGCTAGAAACTGTATTTTTGTCGATTTTTATTGAATTTGAACTATATTTCAACGTTTTTTGATGGTTCTGAGCCACCAAACACACTTAAAGCATGCAGAATCGACTCAGAATAGGAAAAGGAGACGTTTAGGTCAATTTTATGCATTCTGGCGTTCGTAGACACAAGAAAACTGTTAAAATTCTTCAGAAACGTCACTTTTGAAGTGTTTTCTTGTACTTTTAAGCCAATCAGATACCCTACGGGCTCGGAAAGTGCAACGAAACCATCAAATTTTAGCTAGAAACTGTATTTTTGTCGATTTTTATTGAATTTGAACTATATTTCAACGTTTTTTGATGGTTCTGAGCCACCAAACACACTTAAAGCATGCAGAATCGACTCAGAATAGGAAAAGGAGACGTTTAGGTCAATTTTATGCATTCTGGCGTTCGTTGACACAAGAAAACTGTTAAAATTCTTCAGAAACGTCACTTTTGAAATGTTTTCTTGTACTTTTAAGCCAATCAGATACCCTACGGGCTCGGAAAGTGCAACGAAACCATCAAATTTTAGCTAGAAACTGTATTTTTGTCGATTTTTATTGAATTTGAACTATATTTCAACGTTTTTTGATGGTTCTGAGCCACCAAACACACTTAAAGCATGCAGAATCGACTCAGAATAGGAAAAGGAGACGTTTAGGTCAATTTTATGCATTCTGGCGATCGTAGACACAAGAAAACTGTTAAAATTCTTCAGAAACGTCACTTTTGAAGTGTTTTCTTGTACTTTTAAGCCAATCAGATACCCAACGGGCTCGGAAAGTGCAACGAAACCATCAAATTTTAGCTAGAAACTGTATTTTTGTCGATTTTTATTGAATTTGAACTATATTTCAACGTTTTTTGATGGTTCTGAGCCACCAAACACACTTAAAGCATGCAGAATCGACTCAGAATAGGAAAAGGAGACGTTTAGGTCAATTTTATGCATTCTGGCGTTCGTAGACACAAGAAAACTGTTAAAATTCTTCAGAAACGTCACTTTTGAAGTGTTTTCTTGTACTTTTAAGCCAATCAGATACCCTACGGGCTCGGAAAGTGCAACGAAACCATCAAATTTTAGCTAGAAACTGTATTTTTGTCGATTTTTATTGAATTTGAACTATATTTCAACGTTTTTTGATGGTTCTGAGCCACCAAACATACTTAAAGCATGCAGAATCGACTCAGAAT
>NW_026973204.1:0-63117 GCF_036711695.1 Zophobas morio | reverse complement strand
CCGTAGATACAAGAAAACTGTTAAAATTCTTCAGAAACTTCACTTTTGAAGTGTTTTCTTGTACTTTTAAGCCAATCAGATACCCTACGGGCTCGGAAAGTGCAACGAAACCATCAAATTTTAGCTAGAAACTGTATTTTTGTCGATTTTTATTGAATTTGAACTATATTTCAACGTTTTTTGATGGTTCTGAGCCACCAAACACACTTAAAGCATGCAGAATCGACTCAGAATAGGAAAAGGAGACGTTTAGGTCAATTTTATGCATTCTGGCGTTCGTAGATACAAGAAAACTGTTAAAATTCTTCAGAAACTTCACTTTTGAAGTGTTTTCTTGTACTTTTAAGCCAATCAGATACCCTACGGGCTCGGAAAGTGCAACGAAACCATCAAATTTTAGCTAGAAACTGTATTTTTGTCGATTTTTATTGAATTTGAACTATATTTCAACGTTTTTTGATGGTTCTGAGCCACCAAACACACTTAAAGCATGCAGAATCGACTCAGAATAGGAAAAGGAGACGTTTAGGTCAATTTTATGCATTCTGGCGTTCGTAGATACAAGAAAACTGTTAAAATTCTTCAGAAACGTCACTTTTGAAGTGTTTTCTTGTACTTTTAAGCCAATCAGATACCCTACGGGCTCGGAAAGTGCAACGAAACCATCAAATTTTAGCTAGAAACTGTATTTTTGTCGATTTTTATTGAATTTGAACTATATTGCAACGTTTTTTGATGGTTCTGAGCCACCAAACACACTTAAAGCATGCAGAATCGACTCAGAATAGGAAAAGGAGACGTTTAGGTCAATTTTATGCATTCTGGCGTTCGTAGATACAAGAAAACTGTTAAAATTCTTCAGAAACGTCACTTTTGAAGTGTTTTCTTGTACTTTTAAGCCAATCAGATACCCTACGGGCTCGGAAAGTGCAACGAAACCATCAAAGTTTAGCTAGAAACTGTATTTTTGTCGATTTTTATTGAATTTGAACTATATTTCAACGTTTTTTGATGGTTCTGAGCCACCAAACACACTTAAAGCATGCAGAATCGACTCAGAATAGGAAAAGGAGACGTTTAGGTCAATTTTATGCATTCTGGCGTTCGTAGATACAAGAAAACTGTTAAAATTCTTCAGAAACGTCACTTTTGAAGTGTTTTCTTGTACTTTTAAGCCAATCAGATACCCTACGGGCTCGGAAAGTGCAACGAAACCATCAAATTTTAGCTAGAAACTGTATTTTTGTCGATTTTTATTGAATTTGAACTATATTTCAACGTTTTTTGATGGTTCTGAGCCACCAAACACACTTAAAGCATGCAGAATCGACTCAGAATAGGAAAAGGAGACGTTTAGGTCAATTTTATGCATTCTGGCGTTCGTAGATACAAGAAAACTGTTAAAATTCTTCAGAAACGTCACTTTTGAAGTGTTTTCTTGTACTTTTAAGCCAATCAGATACCCTACGGGCTCGGAAAGTGCAACGAAACCATCAAATTTTAGCTAGAAACTGTATTTTTGTCGATTTTTATTGAATTTGAACTATATTTCAACGTTTTTTGATGGTTCTGAGCCACCAAACACACTTAAAGCATGCAGAATCGACTCAGAATAGGAAAAGGAGACGTTTAGGTCAATTTTATGCATTCTGGCGTTCGTAGATACAAGAAAACTGTTAAAATTCTTCAGAAACGTCACTTTTGAAGTGTTTTCTTGTACTTTTAAGCCAATCAGATACCCTACGGGCTCGGAAAGTGCAACGAAACCATCAAATTTTAGCTAGAAACTGTATTTTTGTCGATTTTTATTGAATTTGAACTATATTTCAACGTTTTTTGATGGTTCTGAGCCACCAAACACACTTAAAGCATGCAGAATCGACTCAGAATAGGAAAAGGAGACGTTTAGGTCAATTTTATGCTTTCTGGCGTTCGTAGATACAAGAAAACTGTTAAAATTCTTCAGAAACGTCACTTTTGAAGTGTTTTCTTGTACTTTTTAGCCAATCAGATACCCTACGGGCTCGGAAAGTGCAACGAAACCATCAAATTTTAGCTAGAAACTGTATTTTTGTCGATTTTTATTGAATTTGAACTATATTTCAACGTTTTTTGATGGTTCTGAGCCACCAAACACACTTAAAGCATGCAGAATCGACTCAGAATAGGAAAAGGAGACGTTTAGGTCAATTTTATGCATTCTGGCGTTCGTAGATACAAGAAAACTGTTAAAATTCTTCAGAAACGTCAGTTTTGAAGTGTTTTCTTGTACTTTTAAGCCAATCAGATACCCTACGGGCTCGGAAAGTGCAACGAAACCATCAAATTTTAGCTAGAAACTGTATTTTTGTCGATTTTTATTGAATTTGAACTATATTTCAACGTTTTTTGATGGTTCTGAGCCACCAAACACACTTAAAGCATGCAGAATCGACTCAGAATAGGAAAAGGAGACGTTTAGGTCAATTTTATGCATTCTGGCGTCCGTAGATACAAGAAAACTGTTAAAATTCTTCAGAAACTTCACTTTTGAAGTGTTTTCTTGTACTTTTAAGCCAATCAGATACCCTACGGGCTCGGAAAGTGCAACGAAACCATCAAATTTTAGCTAGAAACTGTATTTTTGTCGATTTTTATTGAATTTGAACTATATTTCAACGTTTTTTGATGGTTCTGAGCCACCAAACACACTTAAAGCATGCAGAATCGACTCAGAATAGGAAAAGGAGACGTTTAGGTCAATTTTATGCATTCTGGCGTTCGTAGATACAAGAAAACTGTTAAAATTCTTCAGAAACGTCACTTTTGAAGTGTTTTCTTGTACTTTTAAGCCAATCAGATACCCTACGGGCTCGGAAAGTGCAACGAAACCATCAAATTTTAGCTAGAAACTGTATTTTTGTCGATTTTTATTGAATTTGAACTATATTTTAACGTTTTTTGATGGTTCTGAGCCACCAAACACACTTAAGGCATGCAGAATCGACTCAGAATAGGAAAACGAGACGTTTAGGTCAATTTTATGCATTCTGGCGTTCGTAGATACAAGAAAACTGTTAAAATTCTTCAGAAACGTCACTTTTGAAGTGTTTTCTTGTACTTTTAAGCCAATCAGATACCCAACGGGCTCGGAAAGTGCAACGAAACCATCAAATTTTAGCTAGAAACTGTATTTTTGTCGATTTTTATTGAATTTGAACTATATTTCAACGTTTTTTGATGGTTCTGAGCCACCAAACACACTTAAAGCATGCAGAATCGACTCAGAATAGGAAAAGGAGACGTTTAGGTCAATTTTATGCATTCTGGCGTTCGTAGATACAAGAAAACTGTTAAAATTCTTCAGAAACGTCACTTTTGAAGTGTTTTCTTGTACTTTTAAGCCAATCAGATACCCTACGGGCTCGGAAAGTGCAACGAAACCATCAAATTTTAGCTAGAAACTGTATTTTTGTCGATTTTTATTGAATTTGAACTATATTTCAACGTTTTTTGATGGTTCTGAGCCACCAAACACACTTAAAGCATGCAGAATCGACTCAGAATAGGAAAAGGAGACGTTTAGGTCAATTTTATGCTTTCTGGCGTTCGTAGATACAAGAAAACTGTTAAAATTCTTCAGAAACGTCACTTTTGAAGTGTTTTCTTGTACTTTTTAGCCAATCAGATACCCTACGGGCTCGGAAAGTGCAACGAAACCATCAAATTTTAGCTAGAAACTGTATTTTTGTCGATTTTTATTGAATTTGAACTATATTTCAACGTTTTTTGATGGTTCTGAGCCACCAAACACACTTAAAGCATGCAGAATCGACTCAGAATAGGAAAAGGAGACGTTTAGGTCAATTTTATGCATTCTGGCGTTCGTAGATACAAGAAAACTGTTAAAATTCTTCAGAAACGTCAGTTTTGAAGTGTTTTCTTGTACTTTTAAGCCAATCAGATACCCTACGGGCTCGGAAAGTGCAACGAAACCATCAAATTTTAGCTAGAAACTGTATTTTTGTCGATTTTTATTGAATTTGAACTATATTTCAACGTTTTTTGATGGTTCTGAGCCACCAAACACACTTAAAGCATGCAGAATCGACTCAGAATAGGAAAAGGAGACGTTTAGGTCAATTTTATGCATTCTGGCGTCCGTAGATACAAGAAAACTGTTAAAATTCTTCAGAAACTTCACTTTTGAAGTGTTTTCTTGTACTTTTAAGCCAATCAGATACCCTACGGGCTCGGAAAGTGCAACGAAACCATCAAATTTTAGCTAGAAACTGTATTTTTGTCGATTTTTATTGAATTTGAACTATATTTCAACGTTTTTTGATGGTTCTGAGCCACCAAACACACTTAAAGCATGCAGAATCGACTCAGAATAGGAAAAGGAGACGTTTAGGTCAATTTTATGCATTCTGGCGTTCGTAGATACAAGAAAACTGTTAAAATTCTTCAGAAACGTCACTTTTGAAGTGTTTTCTTGTACTTTTAAGCCAATCAGATACCCTACGGGCTCGGAAAGTGCAACGAAACCATCAAATTTTAGCTAGAAACTGTATTTTTGTCGATTTTTATTGAATTTGAACTATATTGCAACGTTTTTTGATGGTTCTGAGCCACCAAACACACTTAAAGCATGCAGAATCGACTCAGAATAGGAAAAGGAGACGTTTAGGTCAATTTTATGCATTCTGGCGTTCGTAGATACAAGAAAACTGTTAAAATTCTTCAGAAACGTCACTTTTGAAGTGTTTTCTTGTACTTTTAAGCCAATCAGATACCCTACGGGCTCGGAAAGTGCAACGAAACCATCAAATTTTAGCTAGAAACTGTATTTTTGTCGATTTTTATTGAATTTGAACTATATTTCAACGTTTTTTGATGGTTCTGAGCCACCAAACACACTTAAAGCATGCAGAATCGACTCAGAATAGGAAAAGGAGACGTTTAGGTCAATTTTATGCATTCTGGAGTTCGTAGATACAAGAAAACTGTTAAAATTCTTCAGAAACGTCACTTTTGAATTGTTTTCTTGTACTTTTAAGCCAATCAGATACCCTACGGGCTCGGAAAGTGCAACGAAACCATCAAATTTTAGCTAGAAACTGTATTTTTGTCGATTTTTATTGAATTTGAACTATATTTCAACGTTTTTTGATGGTTCTGAGCCACCAAACACACTTAAAGCATGCAGAATCGACTCAGAATAGGAAAAGGAGACGTTTAGGTCAATTTTATGCATTCTGGCGTTCGTAGATACAAGAAAACTGTTAAAATTCTTCAGAAACGTCACTTTTGAAGTGTTTTCTTGTACTTTTAAGCCAATCAGATACCCTACGGGCTCGGAAAGTGCAACGAAACCATCAAATTTTAGCTAGAAACTGTATTTTTGTCGATTTTTATTGAATTTGAACTATATTTTAACGTTTTTTGATGGTTCTGAGCCACCAAACACACTTAAGGCATGCAGAATCGACTCAGAATAGGAAAACGAGACGTTTAGGTCAATTTTATGCATTCTGGCGTTCGTAGATACAAGAAAACTGTTAAAATTCTTCAGAAACGTCACTTTTGAAGTGTTTTCTTGTACTTTTAAGCCAATCAGATACCCAACGGGCTCGGAAAGTGCAACGAAACCATCAAATTTTAGCTAGAAACTGTATTTTTGTCGATTTTTATTGAATTTGAACTATATTTCAACGTTTTTTGATGGTTCTGAGCCACCAAACACACTTAAAGCATGCAGAATCGACTCAGAATAGGAAAAGGAGACGTTTAGGTCAATTTTATGCATTCTGGCGTTCGTAGATACAAGAAAACTGTTAAAATTCTTCAGAAACGTCACTTTTGAAGTGTTTTCTTGTACTTTTAAGCCAATCAGATACCCTACGGGCTCGGAAAGTGCAACGAAACCATCAAATTTTAGCTAGAAACTGTATTTTTGTCGATTTTAATTGAATTTGAACTATATTTCAACGTTTTTTGATGGTTCTGAGCCACCAAACACACTTAAAGCATGCAGAATCGACTCAGAATAGGAAAAGGAGACGTTTAGGTCAATTTTATGCATTCTGGCGTTCGTAGATACAAGAAAACTGTTAAAATTCTTCAGAAACGTCACTTTTGAAGTGTTTTCTTGTACTTTTAAGCCAATCAGATACCCTACGGGCTCGGAAAGTGCAACGAAACCATCAAATTTTAGCTAGAAACTGTATTTTTGTCGATTTTTATTGAATTTGAACTATATTTCAACGTTTTTTGATGGTTCTGAGCCACCAAACACACTTAAAGCATGCAGAATCGACTCAGAATAGGAAAAGGAGACGTTTAGGTCAATTTTATGCATTCTGGCGTTCGTAGATACAAGAAAACTGTTAAAATTCTTCAGAAACGTCACTTTTGAAGTGTTTTCTTGTACTTTTAAGCCAATCAGATACCCTACGGGCTCGGAAAGTGCAACGAAACCATCAAATTTTAGCTAGAAACTGTATTTTTGTAGATTTTTATTGAATTTGAACTATATTTCAACGTTTTTTGATGGTTCTGAGCCACCAAACACACTTAAAGCATGCAGAATCGACTCAGAATAGGAAAAGGAGACGTTTAGGTCAATTTTATGCATTCTGGCGTTCGTAGATACAAGAAAACTGTTAAAATTCTTCAGAAACGTCACTTTTGAAGTGTTTTCTTGTACTTTTAAGCCAATCAGATACCCTACGGGCTCGGAAAGTGCAACGAAACCATCAAATTTTAGCTAGAAACTGTATTTTTGTCGATTTTTATTGAATTTGAACTATATTTCAACGTTTTTTGATGGTTCTGAGCCACCAAACACACTTAAAGCATGCAGAATCGACTCAGAATAGGAAAAGGAGACGTTTAGGTCAATTTTATGCATTCTGGCGTTCGTAGATACAAGAAAACTGTTAAAATTCTTCAGAAACGTCACTTTTGAAGTGTTTTCTTGTACTTTTAAGCCAATCAGATACCCTACGGGCTCGGAAAGTGCAACGAAACCATCAAATTTTAGCTAGAAACTGTATTTTTGTCGATTTTTATTGAATTTGAACTATATTTCAACGTTTTTTGATGGTTCTGAGCCACCAAACACACTTAAAGCATGCAGAATCGACTCAGAATAGGAAAAGGAGACGTTTAGGTCAATTTTATGCATTCTGGCGTTCGTAGATACAAGAAAACTGTTAAAATTCTTCAGAAACGTCACTTTTGAAGTGTTTTCTTGTACTTTTAAGCCAATCAGATACCCTACGGTCTCGGAAAGTGCAACGAAACCATCAAATTTTAGCTAGAAACTGTATTTTTGTCGATTTTTATTGAATTTGAACTATATTTCAACGTTTTTTGATGGTTCTGAGCCACCAAACACACTTAAAGCATGCAGAATCGACTCAGAATAGGAAAAGGAGACGTTTAGGTCAATTTTATGCATTCTGGCGTTCGTAGATACAAGAAAACTGTTAAAATTCTTCAGAAACGTCACTTTTGAAGTGTTTTCTTGTACTTTTAAGCCAATCAGATACCCTACGGGCTCGGAAAGTGCAACGAAACCATCAAATTTTAGCTAGAAACTGTATTTTTGTCGATTTTTATTGAATTTGAACTATATTTCAACGTTTTTTGATGGTTCTGAGCCACCAAACACACTTAAAGCATGCAGAATCGACTCAGAATAGGAAAAGGAGACGTTTAGGTCAATTTTATGCATTCTGGCGTTCGTAGATACAAGAAAACTGTTAAAATTCTTCAGAAACGTCACTTTTGAAGTGTTTTCTTGTACTTTTAAGCCAATCAGATACCCTACGGGCTCGGAAAGTGCAACGAAACCATCAAATTTTAGCTAGAAACTGTATTTTTGTCGATTTTTATTGAATTTGAACTATATTTCAACGTTTTTTGATGGTTCTGAGCCACCAAACACACTTAAAGCATGCAGAATCGACTCAGAATAGGAAAAGGAGACGTTTAGGTCAATTTTATGCATTCTGGCGTTCGTAGATACAAGAAAACTGTTAAAATTCTTCAGAAACGTCACTTTTGAAGTGTTTTCTTGTACTTTTAAGCCAATCAGATACCCAACGGGCTCGGAAAGTGCAACGAAACCATCAAATTTTAGCTAGAAACTGTATTTTTGTCGATTTTTATTGAATTTGAACTATATTTCAATGTTTTTTGATGGTTCTGAGCCACCAAACACACTTAAAGCATGCAGAATCGACTCAGAATAGGAAAAGGAGACGTTTAGGTCAATTTTATGCATTCTGGCGTTCGTAGATACAAGAAAACTGTTAAAATTCTTCAGAAACGTCACTTTTGAAGTGTTTTCTTGTACTTTTAAGCCAATCAGATACCCTACGGGCTCGGAAAGTGCAACGAAAACCATCAAATTTTAGCTAGAAACTGTATTTTTGTCGATTTTTATTGAATTTGAACTATATTTCAACGTTTTTTGATGGTTCTGAGCCACCAAATACACTTAAAGCATGCAGAATCGACTCAGAATAGGAAAAGGAGACGTTTAGGTCAATTTTATGCATTCTGGCGTTCGTAGATACAAGAAAACTGTTAAAATTCTTCAGAAACGTCACTTTTGAAGTGTTTTCTTGTACTTTTAAGCCAATCAGATACCCTACGGGCTCGGAAAGTGCAACGAAACCATCAAATTTTAGCTAGAAACTGTATTTTTGTCGATTTTTATTGAATTTGAACTATATTTCAACGTTTTTTGATGGTTCTGAGCCACCAAACACACTTAAAGCATGCAGAATCGACTCAGAATAGGAAAAGGAGACGTTTAGGTCAATTTTATGCATTCTGGCGTTCGTAGATACAAGAAAACTGTTAAAATTCTTCAGAAACGTCACTTTTGAAGTGTTTTCTTGTACTTTTAAGCCAATCAGATACCCTACGGGCTCGGAAAGTGCAACGAAACCATCAAATTTTAGCTAGAAACTGTATTTTTGTCGATTTTTATTGAATTTGAACTATATTTCAACGTTTTTTGATGGTTCTGAGCCACCAAACACACTTAAAGCATGCAGAATCGACGCAGAATAGGAAAAGGAGACGTTTAGGTCAATTTTATGCATTCTGGCGTTCGTAGATACAAGAAAACTGTTAAAATTCTTCAGAAACGTCACTTTTGAAGTGTTTTCTTGTACTTTTAAGCCAATCAGATACCCTACGGGCTCGGAAAGTGCAACGAAACCATCAAATTTTAGCTAGAAACTGTATTTTTGTCGATTTTTATTGAATTTGAACTATATTTCAACGTTTTTTGATGGTTCTGAGCCACCAAACACACTTAAAGCATGCAGAATCGACTCAGAATAGGAAAAGGAGACGTTTAGGTCAATTTTATGCATTCTGGCGTTCGTAGATACAAGAAAACTGTTAAAATTCTTCAGAAACGTCACTTTTGAAGTGTTTTCTTGTACTTTTAAGCCAATCAGATACCCAACGGGCTCGGAAAGTGCAACGAAACCATCAAATTTTAGCTAGAAACTGTATTTTTGTCGATTTTTATTGAATTTGAACTATATTTCAACGTTTTTTGATGGTTCTGAGCCACCAAACACACTTAAAGCATGCAGAATCGACTCAGAATAGGAAAAGGAGACGTTTAGGTCAATTTTATGCATTCTGGCGTTCGTAGATACAAGAAAACTGTTAAAATTCTTCAGAAACGTCACTTTTGAAGTGTTTTCTTGTACTTTTAAGCCAATCAGATACCCTACGGGCTCGGAAAGTGCAACGAAACCATCAAATTTTAGCTAGAAACTGTATTTTTGTCGATTTTTATTGAATTTGAACTATATTTCAATGTTTTTTGATGGTTCTGAGCCACCAAACACACTTAAAGCATGCAGAATCGACTCAGAATAGGAAAAGGAGACGTTTAGGTCAATTTTATGCATTCTGGCGTTCGTAGATACAAGAAAACTGTTAAAATTCTTCAGAAACGTCAATTTTGAAGTGTTTTCTTGTACTTTTAAGCCAATCAGATACCCTACGGGCTCGGAAAGTGCAACGAAACCATCAAATTTTAGCTAGAAACTGTATTTTTGTCGATTTTTATTGAATTTGAACTATATTTCAACGTTTTTTGATGGTTCTGAGCCACCAAACACACTTAAAGCATGCAGAATCGACTCAGAATAGGAAAAGGAGACGTTTAGGTCAATTTTATGCATTCTGGCGTTCGTAGATACAAGAAAACTGTTAAAATTCTTCAGAAACGTCACTTTTGAAGTGTTTTCTTGTACTTTTAAGCCAATCAGATACCCTACGGGCTCGGAAAGTGCAACGAAACCATCAAATTTTAGCTAGAAACTGTATTTTTGTAGATTTTTATTGAATTTGAACTATATTTCAACGTTTTTTGATGGTTCTGAGCCACCAAACACACTTAAAGCATGCAGAATCGACTCAGAATAGGAAAAGGAGACGTTTAGGTCAATTTTATGCATTCTGGCGTTCGTAGATACAAGAAAACTGTTAAAATTCTTCAGAAACGTCACTTTTGAAGTGTTTTCTTGTACTTTTAAGCCAATCAGATACCCAACGGGCTCGGAAAGTGCAACGAAACCATCAAATTTTAGCTAGAAACTGTATTTTTGTCGATTTTTATTGAATTTGAACTATATTTCAACGTTTTTTGATGGTTCTGAGCCACCAAACACACTTATAGCATGCAGAATCGACTCAGAATAGGAAAAGGAGACGTTTAGGTCAATTTTATGCATTCTGGCGTTCGTAGATACAAGAAAACCGTTAAAATTCTTCAGAAACGTCACTTTTGAAGTGTTTTCTTGTACTTTTAAGCCAATCACATACCCTACGGGCTCGGAAAGTGCAACGAAACCATCAAATTTTAGCTAGAAACTGTATTTTTGTCGATTTTTATTGAATCTGAACTATATTTCAACGTTTTTTGATGGTTCTGAGCCACCAAACACACTTAAAGCATGCAGAATCGACTCAGAATAGGAAAAGGAGACGTTTAGGTCAATTTTATGCATTCTGGCGTTCGTAGATACAAGAAAACTGTTAAAATTCTTCAGAAACGTCACTTTTGAAGTGTTTTCTTGTACTTTTAAGCCAATCAGATACCCAACGGGCTCGGAAAGTGCAACGAAACCATCAAATTTTAGCTAGAAACTGTATTTTTGTCGATTTTTATTGAATTTCAACCATATTTCAACGTTTTTTGATGGTTCTGAGCCACCAAACACACTTAAAGCATGCAGAATCGACTCAGAATAGGAAAAGGAGACGTTTAGGTCAATTTTATGCATTCTGGCGTTCGTAGATAAAAGAAAACTGTTAAAATTCTTCAGAAACGTCACTTTTGAAGTGTTTTCTTGTACTTTTAAGCCAATCAGACACCCTACGGGCTCGGAAAGTGCAACGAAACCATCAAATTTTAGCTAGAAACTGTACTTTTGTCGATTTTTATTGAATTTGAACTATATTTCAACGTTTTTTGATGGTTCTGAGCCACCAAACACACTTAAAGCATGCAGAATCGACTCAGAATAGGAAAAGGAGACGTTTAGGTCAATTTTATGCATTCTGGCGTTCGTAGATACAAGAAAACTGTTAAAATTCTTCAGAAACGTCACTTTTGAAGTGTTTTCTTGTACTTTTAAGCCAATCAGATACCCTACGGGCTCGGAAAGTGCAACGAAACCATCAAATTTTAGCTAGAAACTGTATTTTTGTCGATTTTTATTGAATTTGAACTATATTTCAACGTTTTTTGATGGTTCTGAGCCGCCAAACACACTTAAAGCATGCAGAATCGACTCAGAATAGGAAAAGGAGACGTTTAGGTCAATTTTATGCATTCTGGCATTCGTAGATACAAGAAAACTGTTAAAATTCTTCAGAAACGTCACTTTTGAAGTGTTTTCTTGTACTTTTAAGCCAATCAGATACCCTACGGGCTCGGAAAGTGCAACGAAACCATCAAATTTTAGCTAGAAACTGTATTTTTGTCGATTTTTATTGAATTTGAACTATATTTCAACGTTTTTTGATGGTTCTGAGCCACCAAACACACTTAAAGCATGCAGAATGGACTCAGAATAGGAAAAGGAGACGTTTAGGTCAATTTTATGCATTCTGGCGTTCGTAGATACAAGAAAACTGTTAAAATTCTTCAGAAACGTCACTTTTGAAGTGCCTTCTTGTACTTTTAAGCCAATCAGATACCCTACGGGCTCGGAAAGTGCAACGAAACCATCAAATTTTAGCTAGAAACTGTATTTTTGTCGATTTTTATTGAATTTGAACTATATTTCAACGTTTTTTGATGGTTCTGAGCCACCAAACACACTTAAAGCATGCAGAATCGACTCAGAATAGGAAAAGGAGACGTTTAGGTCAATTTTATGCATTCTGGCATTCGTAGATACAAGAAAACTGTTAAAATTCTTCAGAAACGTCACTTTTGAAATGTTTTCTTGTACTTTTAAGCCAATCAGATACCCTACGGGCTCGGAAAGTGCAACGAAACCATCAAATTTTAGCTAGAAACTGTATTTTTGTCGATTTTTATTGAATTTGAACTATATTTCAACGTTTTTTGATGGTTCTGAGCCACCAAACACACTTAAAGCATGCAGAATCGACTCAGAATAGGAAAAGGAGACGTTTAGGTCAATTTTATGCATTCTGGCGTTCGTAGATACAAGAAAACTGTTAAAATTCTTCAGAAACGTCACTTTTGAAGTGTTTTCTTGTACTTTTAAGCCAATCAGATACCCTACGGGCTCGGAAAGTGCAACGAAACCATCAAATTTTAGCTAGAAACTGTATTTTTGTCGATTTTTATTGAATTTGAACTATATTTCAACGTTTTTTGATGGTTCTGAGCCACCAAACACACTTAAAGCATGCAGAATCGACTCAGAATAGGAAAAGGAGACGTTTAGGTCAATTTTATGCATTCTGGCGTTCGTAGATACAAGAAAACTGTTAAAATTCTTCAGAAACGTCACTTTTGAAGTGTTTTCTTGTACTTTTAAGCCAATCAGATACCCTACGGGCTCGGAAAGTGCAACGAAACCATCAAATTTTAGCTAGAAACTGTATTTTTGTCGATTTTTATTGAATTTGAACTATATTTCAACGTTTTTTGATGGTTCTGAGCCACCAAACACACTTAAAGCATGCAGAATCGACTCAGAATAGGAAAAGGAGACGTTTAGGTCAATTTTATGCATTCTGGCGTTCGTAGATACAAGAAAACTGTTAAAATTCTTCAGAAACGTCACTTTTGAAGTGTTTTCTTGTACTTTTAAGCCAATCAGATACCCTACGGGCTCGGAAAGTGCAACGAAACCATCAAATTTTAGCTAGAAACTGTATTTTTGTCGATTTTTATTGAATTTGAACTATATTTCAACGTTTTTTGATGGTTCTGAGCCACCAAACACACTTAAAGCATGCAGAATCGACTCAGAATAGGAAAAGGAGACGTTTAGGTCAATTTTATGCATTCTGGCGTTCGTAGATACAAGAAAACTGTTAAAATTCTTCAGAAACGTCACTTTTGAAGTGTTTTCTTGTACTTTTAAGCCAATCAGATACCCTACGGGCTCGGAAAGTGCAACGAAACCATCAAATTTTAGCTAGAAACTGTATTTTTGTCGATTTTTATTGAATTTGAACTATATTTCAACGTTTTTTGATGGTTCTGAGCCACCAAACACACTTAAAGCATGCAGAATCGACTCAGAATAGGAAAAGGAGACGTTTAGGTCAATTTTATGCATTCTGGCGTTCGTAGATACAAGAAAACTGTTAAAATTCTTCAGAAACGTCACTTTTGAAGTGTTTTCTTGTACTTTTAAGCCAATCAGATACCCTACGGGCTCGGAAAGTGCAACGAAACCATCAAATTTTAGCTAGAAACTGTATTTTTGTCGATTTTTATTGAATTTGAACTATATTTCAACGTTTTTTGATGGTTCTGAGCCACCAAACACACTTAAAGCATGCAGAATCGACTCAGAATAGGAAAAGGAGACGTTTAGGTCAATTTTATGCATTCTGGCGTTCGTAGATACAAGAAAACTGTTAAAATTCTTCAGAAACGTCACTTTTGAAGTGTTTTCTTGTACTTTTAAGCCAATCAGATACCCAACGGGCTCGGAAAGTGCAACGAAACCATCAAATTTTAGCTAGAAACTGTATTTTTGTCGATTTTTATTGAATTTGAACTATATTTCAACGTTTTTTGATGGTTCTGAGCCACCAAACACACTTAAAGCATGCAGAATCGACTCAGAATAGGAAAAGGAGACGTTTAGGTCAATTTTATGCATTCTGGCGTTCGTAGATACAAGAAAACTGTTAAAATTCTTCAGAAACGTCACTTTTGAAGTGTTTTCTTGTACTTTTAAGCCAATCAGATACCCTACGGGCTCGGAAAGTGCAACGAAACCATCAAATTTTAGCTAGAAACTGTATTTTTGCCGATTTTTATTGAATTTGAACTATATTTCAACGTTTTTTGATGGTTCTGAGCCACCAAACACACTTAAAGCATGCAGAATCGACTCAGAATAGGAAAAGGAGACGTTTAGGTCAATTTTATGCATTCTGGCGTTCGTAGATACAAGAAAACTGTTAAAATTCTTCAGAAACGTCACTTTTGAAGTGTTTTCTTGTACTTTTAAGCCAATCAGATACCCAACGGGCTCGGAAAGTGCAACGAAACCATCAAATTTTAGCTAGAAACTGTATTTTTGTCGATTTTTATTGAATTTGAACTATATTTCAATGTTTTTTGATGGTTCTGAGCCACCAAACACACTTAAAGCATGCAGAATCGACTCAGAATAGGAAAAGGAGACGTTTAGGTCAATTTTATGCATTCTGGCGTTCGTAGATACAAGAAAACTGTTAAAATTCTTCAGAAACGTCAATTTTGAAGTGTTTTCTTGTACTTTTAAGCCAATCAGATACCCTACGGGCTCGGAAAGTGCAACGAAACCATCAAATTTTAGCTAGAAACTGTATTTTTGTCGATTTTTATTGAATTTGAACTATATTTCAACGTTTTTTGATGGTTCTGAGCCACCAAACACACTTAAAGCATGCAGAATCGACTCAGAATAGGAAAAGGAGACGTTTAGGTCAATTTTATGCATTCTGGCGTTCGTAGATACAAGAAAACTGTTAAAATTCTTCAGAAACGTCACTTTTGAAGTGTTTTCTTGTACTTTTAAGCCAATCAGATACCCTACGGGCTCGGAAAGTGCAACGAAACCATCAAATTTTAGCTAGAAACTGTATTTTTGTCGATTTTTATTGAATTTGAACTATATTTCAACGTTTTTTGATGGTTCTGAGCCACCAAACACACTTATAGCATGCAGAATCGACTCAGAATAGGAAAAGGAGACGTTTAGGTCAATTTTATGCATTCTGGCGTTCGTAGATACAAGAAAACTGTTAAAATTCTTCAGAAACGTCACTTTTGAAGTGTTTTCTTGTACTTTTAAGCCAATCAGATACCCTACGGGCTCGGAAAGTGCAACGAAACCATCAAATTTTAGCTAGAAACTGTATTTTTGTCGATTTTTATTGAATTTGAACTATATTTCAACGTTTTTTGATGGTTCTGAGCCACCAAACACACTTAAAGCATGCAGAATCGACTCAGAATAGGAAAAGGAGACGTTTAGGTCAATTTTATGCATTCTGGCGTTCGTAGATACAAGAAAACTGTTAAAATTCTTCAGAAACGTCACTTTTGAAGTGTTTTCTTGTACTTTTAAGCCAATCAGATACCCAACGGGCTCGGAAAGTGCAACGAAACCATCAAATTTTAGCTAGAAACTGTATTTTTGTCGATTTTTATTGAATTTGAACTATATTTCAACGTTTTTTGATGGTTCTGAGCCACCAAACACACTTATAGCATGCAGAATCGACTCAGAATAGGAAAAGGAGACGTTTAGGTCAATTTTATGCATTCTGGCGTTCGTAGATACAAGAAAACTGTTAAAATTCTTCAGAAACGTCACTTTAGAAGTGTTTTCTTGTACTTTTAAGCCAATCAGATACCCTACGGGCTCGGAAAGTGCAACGAAACCATCAAATTTTAGCTAGAAACTGTATTTTTGTCGATTTTTATTGAATTTGAACTATATTTCAACGTTTTTTGATGGTTCTGAGCCACCAAACACACTTAAAGCATGCAGAATCGACTCAGAATAGGAAAAGGAGACGTTTAGGTCAATTTTATGCATTCTGGCGTTCGTAGATACAAGAAAACTGTTAAAATTCTTCAGAAACGTCACTTTTGAAGTGTTTTCTTGTACTTTTAAGCCAATCAGATACCCTACGGGCTCGGAAAGTGCAACGAAACCATCAAATTTTAGCTAGAAACTGTATTTTTGTCGATTTTTATTGAATTTCAACCATATTTCAACGTTTTTTGATGGTTCTGAGCCACCAAACACACTTAAAGCATGCAGAATCGACTCAGAATAGGAAAAGGAGACGTTTAGGTCAATTTTATGCATTCTGGCGTTCGTAGATAAAAGAAAACTGTTAAAATTCTTCAGAAACGTCACTTTTGAAGTGTTTTCTTGTACTTTTAAGCCAATCAGACACCCTACGGGCTCGGAAAGTGCAACGAAACCATCAAATTTTAGCTAGAAACTGTATTTTTGTCGATTTTTATTGAATTTGAACTATATTTCAACGTTTTTTGATGGTTCTGAGCCACCAAACACACTTATAGCATGCAGAATCGACTCAGAATAGGAAAAGGAGACGTTTAGGTCAATTTTATGCATTCTGGCGTTCGTAGATACAAGAAAACTGTTAAAATTCTTCAGAAACGTCACTTTAGAAGTGTTTTCTTGTACTTTTAAGCCAATCAGATACCCTACGGGCTCGGAAAGTGCAACGAAACCATCAAATTTTAGCTAGAAACTGTATTTTTGTCGATTTTTATTGAATTTGAACTATATTTCAACGTTTTTTGATGGTTCTGAGCCACCAAACACACTTAAAGCATGCAGAATCGACTCAGAATAGGAAAAGGAGACGTTTAGGTCAATTTTATGCATTCTGGCGTTCGTAGATACAAGAAAACTGTTAAAATTCTTCAGAAACGTCACTTTTGAAGTGTTTTCTTGTACTTTTAAGCCAATCAGATACCCTACGGGCTCGGAAAGTGCAACGAAACCATCAAATTTTAGCTAGAAACTGTATTTTTGTCGATTTTTATTGAATTTCAACCATATTTCAACGTTTTTTGATGGTTCTGAGCCGCCAAACACACTTAAAGCATGCAGAATCGACTCAGAATAGGAAAAGGAGACGTTTAGGTCAATTTTATGCATTCTGGCATTCGTAGATACAAGAAAACTGTTAAAATTCTTCAGAAACGTCACTTTTGAAGTGTTTTCTTGTACTTTTAAGCCAATCAGATACCCAACGGGCTCGGAAAGTGCAACGAAACCATCAAATTTTAGCTAGAAACTGTATTTTTGTCGATTTTTATTGAATTTGAACTATATTTCAACGTTTTTTGATGGTTCTGAGCCACCAAACACACTTAAAGCATGCAGAATCGACTCAGAATAGGAAAAGGAGACGTTTAGGTCAATTTTATGCATTCTGGCGTTCGTAGATACAAGAAAACTGTTAAAATTCTTCAGAAACGTCACTTTTGAAGTGTTTTCTTGTACTTTTAAGCCAATCAGATACCCTACGGGCTCGGAAAGTGCAACGAAACCATCAAATTTTAGCTAGAAACTGTATTTTTGTCGATTTTTATTGAATTTGAACTATATTTCAACGTTTTTTGATGGTTCTGAGCCACCAAACACACTTAAAGCATGCAGAATCGACTCAGAATAGGAAAAGGAGACGTTTAGGTCAATTTTATGCATTCTGGCGTTCGTAGATACAAGAAAACTGTTAAAATTCTTCAGAAACGTCACTTTTGAAATGTTTTCTTGTACTTTTAAGCCAATCAGATACCCTACGGGCTCGGAAAGTGCAACGAAACCATCAAATTTTAGCTAGAAACTGTATTTTTGTCGATTTTTATTGAATTTGAACTATATTTCAACGTTTTTTGATGGTTCTGAGCCACCAAACACACTTAAAGCATGCAGAATCGACTCAGAATAGGAAAAGGAGACGTTTAGGTCAATTTTATGCATTCTGGCGTTCGTAGATACAAGAAAACTGTTAAAATTCTTCAGAAACGTCACTTTTGAAGTGTTTTCTTGTAATTTTAAGACAATCAGATACCCTACGGGCTCGGAAAGTGCAACGAAACCATCAAATTTTAGCTAGAAACTGTATTTTTGTCGATTTTTATTGAATTTGAACTATATTTCAACGTTTTTTGATGGTTCTGAGCCACCAAACACAGAAACCATCAAATTTTAGCTAGAAACTGTATTTTTGTCGATTTTTATTGAATTTGAACTATATGTCAACGTTTTTTGATGGTTCTGAGCCACCAAACACACTTAAAGCATGCAGAATCGACTCAGAATAGGAAAAGGAGACGTTTAGGTCAATTTTATGCATTCTGGCGTTCGTAGATACAAGAAAACTGTTAAAATTCTTCAGAAACGTCACTTTTGAAGTGTTTTTTTGTACTTTTAAGCCAATCAGATACCCTACGGGCTCGGAAAGTGCAACGAAACCATCAAATTTTAGCTAGAAACTGTATTTTTGTCGATTTTTATTGAATTTGAACTATATTTCAACGTTTTTTGATGGTTCTGATCCACCAAACACACTTAAAGCATGCAGAATCGACTCAGAATAGGAAAAGGAGACGTTTAGGTCAATTTTATGCATTCTGGCGTTCGTAGATACAAGAAAACTGTTAAAATTCTTCAGAAACGTCACTTTTGAAGTGTTTTCTTGTACTTTTAAGCCAATCAGATACCCTACGGGCTCGGAAAGTGCAACGAAACCATCAAATTTTAGCTAGAAACTGTATTTTTGTCGATTTTTATTGAATTTGAACTATATTTCAACGTTTTTTGATGGTTCTGAGCCACCAAACACACTTAAAGCATGCAGAATCGACTCAGAATAGGAAAAGGAGACGTTTAGGTCAATTTTATGCATTCTGGCGTTCGTAGATACAAGAAAACTGTTAAAATTCTTCAGAAACGTCACTTTTGAAGTGTTTTCTTGTACTTTTAAGCCAATCAGATACCCTACGGGCTCGGAAAGTGCAACGAAACCATCAAATTTTAGCTAGAAACTGTATTTTTGTCGATTTTTATTGAATTTGAACTATATTTCAACGTTTTTTGATGGTTCTGAGCCACCAAACACACTTAAAGCATGCAGAATCGACTCAGAATAGGAAAAGGAGACGTTTAGGTCAATTTTATGCATTCTGGCGTTCGTAGATACAAGAAAACTGTTAAAATTCTTCAGAAACGTCACTTTTGAAGTGTTTTTTTGTACTTTTAAGCCAATCAGATACCCTACGGGCTCGGAAAGTGCAACGAAACCATCAAATTTTAGCTAGAAACTGTATTTTTGTCGATTTTTATTGAATTTGAACTATATTTCAACGTTTTTTGATGGTTCTGAGCCACCAAACACACTTAAAGCATGCAGAATCGACTCAGAATAGGAAAAGGAGACGTTTAGGTCAATTTTATGCATTCTGGCGTTCGTAGATACAAGAAAACTGTTAAAATTCTTCAGAAACGTCACTTTTGAAATGTTTTCTTGTACTTTTAAGCCAATCAGATACCCAACGGGCTCGGAAAGTGCAACGAAACCATCAAATTTTAGCTAGAAACTGTATTTTTGTATATTTTTATTGAATTTGAACTATATTTCAACGTTTTTTGATGGTTCTGAGCCACCAAACACACTTAAAGCATGCAGAATCGACTCAGAATAGGAAAAGGAGACGTTTAGGTCAATTTTATGCATTCTGGCGTTCGTAGATACAAGAAAACTGTTAAAATTCTTCAGAAACGTCACTTTTGAAGTGTTTTCTTGTACTTTTAAGCCAATCAGATACCCTACGGGCTCGGAAAGTGCAACGAAACCATCAAATTTTAGCTAGAAACTGTATTTTTGTCGATTTTTATTGAATTTGAACTATATTTCAACGTTTTTTGATGGTTCTGAGCCACCAAACACACTTAAAGCATGCAGAATCGACTCAGAATAGGAAAAGGAGACGTTTAGGTCAATTTTATGCATTCTGGCGTTCGTAGATACAAGAAAACTGTTAAAATTCTTCAGAAACGTCACTTTTGAAGTGTTTTCTTGTACTTTTAAGCCAATCAGATACCCTACGGGCTCGGAAAGTGCAACGAAACCATCAAATTTTAGCTAGAAACTGTATTTTTGTCGATTTTTATTGAATTTGAACTATATTTCAACGTTTTTTGATGGTTCTGAGCCACCAAACACACTTAAAGCATGCAGAATCGACTCAGAATAGGAAAAGGAGACGTTTAGGTCAATTTTATGCATTCTGGCGTTCGTAGATACAAGAAAACTGTTAAAATTCTTCAGAAACGTCACTTTTGAAGTGTTTTCTTGTACTTTTAAGCCAATCAGATACCCTACGGGCTCGGAAAGTGCAACGAAACCATCAAATTTTAGCTAGAAACTGTATTTTTGTCGATTTTTATTGAATTTGAACTATATTTCAACGTTTTTTGATGGTTCTGAGCCACCAAACACACTTAAAGCATGCAGAATCGACTCAGAATAGGAAAAGGAGACGTTTAGGTCAATTTTATGAATTCTGGCGTTCGTAGATACAAGAAAACTGTTAAAATTCTTCAGAAACGTCACTTTTGAAGTGTTTTCTTGTACTTTTAAGCCAATCAGATACCCTACGGGCTCGGAAAGTGCAACCAAACCATCAAATTTTAGCTAGAAACTGTATTTTTGTCGATTTTTATTGAATTTGAACTATATTTCAATTTTTTTTGATGGTTCTGAGCCACCAAACACACTTAAAGCATGCAGAATCGACTCAAAATAGGAAGAGGAGACGTTTAGGTCAATTTTATGCATTCTGGCGTTCGTAGATACAAGAAAACTGTTAAAATTCTTCAGAAACGTCACTTTTGAAGTGTTTTCTTGTACTTTTAAGCCAATCAGATGCCCTACGGGCTCGGAAAGTGCAACGAAACCATCAATTTTAGCTAGAAACTGTATTTTTGTCGATTTTTATTGAATTTGAACTATATTTCAACGTTTTTTGATGGTTCTGAGCCACCAAACACACTTAAAGCATGCAGAATCGACTCAGAATAGGAAAAGGAGACGTTTAGGTCAATTTTATGCATTCTGGCGTTCGTAGATACAAGAAAACTGTTAAAATTCTTCAGAAACGTCACTTTTGAAGTGTTTTCTTGTACTTTTAAGCCAATCAGATACCCTACGGGCTCGGAAAGTGCAACGAAACCATCAAATTTTAGCTAGAAACTGTATTTTTGTCGATTTTTATTGAATTTGAACTATATTTCAACGTTTTTTGATGGTTCTGAGCCACCAAACACACTTAAAGCATGCAGAATCGACTCAGAATAGGAAAAGGAGACGTTTAGGTCAATTTTATGCATTCTGGCGTTCGTAGATACAAGAAAACTGTTAAAATTCTTCAGAAACGTCACTTTTGAAGTGTTTTCTTGTACTTTTAAGCCAATCAGATACCCTACGGGCTCGGAAAGTGCAACGAAACCATCAAATTTTAGCTAGAAACTGTATTTTTGTCGATTTTTATTGAATTTGAACTATATTTCAACGTTTTTTGATGGTTCTGAGCCACCAAACACACTTAAAGCATGCAGAATCGACTCAGAATAGGAAAAGGAGACGTTTAGGTCAATTTTATGCATTCTGGCGTTCGTAGATACAAGAAAACTGTTAAAATTCTTCAGAAACGTCACTTTTGAAGTGTTTTCTTGTACTTTTAAGCCAATCAGATACCCTACGGGCTCGGAAAGTGCAACGAAACCATCAAATTTTAGCTAGAAACTGTATTTTTGTCGATTTTTATTGAATTTGAACTATATTTCAACGTTTTTTGATGGTTCTGAGCCACCAAACACACTTAAAGCATGCAGAATCGACTCAGAATAGGAAAAGGAGACGTTTAGGTCAATTTTATGCATTCTGGCGTTCGTAGATACAAGAAAACTGTTAAAATTCTTCAGAAACGTCACTTTTGAAGTGTTTTCTTGTACTTTTAAGCCAATCAGATACCCTACGGGCTCGGAAAGTGCAACGAAACCATCAAATTTTAGCTAGAAACTGTATTTTTGTCGATTTTTATTGAATTTGAACTATATTTCAACGTTTTTTGATGGTTCTGAGCCACCAAACACACTTAAAGCATGCAGAATCGACTCAGAATAGGAAAAGGAGACGTTTAGGTCAATTTTATGCATTCTGGCGTTCGTAGATACAAGAAAACTGTTAAAATTCTTCAGAAACGTCACTTTTGAAGTGTTTTCTTGTACTTTTAAGCCAATCAGATACCCTACGGGCTCGGAAAGTGCAACGAAACCATCAAATTTTAGCTAGAAACTGTATTTTTGTCGATTTTTATTGAATTTGAACTATATTTCAACGTTTTTTGATGGTTCTGAGCCACCAAACACACTTAAAGCATGCAGAATCGACTCAGAATAGGAAAAGGAGACGTTTAGGTCAATTTTATGCATTCTGGCGTTCGTAGATACAAGAAAACTGTTAAAATTCTTCAGAAACGTCACTTTTGAAGTGTTTTCTTGTACTTTTAAGCCAATCAGATACCCAACGGGCTCGGAAAGTACAACGAAACCATCAAATTTTAGCTAGAAACTGTATTTTTGTCGATTTTTATTGAATTTGAACTATATTTCAACGTTTTTTGATGGTTCTGAGCCACCAAACACACTTAAAGCATGCAGAATCGACTCAGAATAGGAAAAGGAGACGTTTAGGTCAATTTTATGCATTCTGGCGTTCGTAGATACAAGAAAACTGTTAAAATTCTTCAGAAACGTCACTTTTGAAGTGTTTTCTTGTACTTTTAAGCCAATCAGATACCCTACGGGCTCGGAAAGTGCAACGAAACCATCAAATTTTAGCTAGAAACTGTATTTTTGTCGATTTTTATTGAATTTGAACTATATTTCAACGTTTTTTGATGGTTCTGAGCCACCAAACACACTTAAAGCATGCAGAATCGACTCAGAATTGGAAAAGGAGACGTTTAGGTCAATTTTATGCATTCTGGCGTTCGTAGATACAAGAAAACTGTTAAAATTCTTCAGAAACGTCACTTTTGAAGTGTTTTCTTGTACTTTTAAGCCAATCAGATACCCTACGGGCTCGGAAAGTGCAACGAAACCATCAAATTTTAGCTAGAAACTGTATTTTTGTCGATTTTTATTGAATTTGAACTATATTTCAACGTTTTTTGATGGTTCTGAGCCACCAAACACACTTAAAGCATGCAGAATCGACTCAGAATAGGAAAAGGAGACGTTTAGGTCAATTTTATGCATTCTGGCGTTCGTAGATACAAGAAAACTGTTAAAATTCTTAAGAAACGTCACTTTTGAAGTGTTTTCTTGTACTTTTAAGCCAATCAGATACCCTACGGGCTCGGAAAGTGCAACGAAACCATCAAATTTTAGCTAGAAACTGTATTTTTGTCGATTTTTATTGAATTTGAACTATGTTTCAACGTTTTTTGATGGTTCTGAGCCACCAAACACACTTAAAGCATGCAGAATCGACTCAGAATAGGAAAAGGAGACGTTTAGGTCAATTTTATGCATTCTGGCGTTCGTAGATACAAGAAAACTGTTAAAATTCTTCAGAAACGTCACTTTTGAAGTGTTTTCTTGTACTTTTAAGCCAATCAGATACCCTACGGGCTCGGAAAGTGCAACGAAACCATCAAATTTTAGCTAGAAACTGTATTTTTGTCGATTTTTATTGAATTTGAACTATATTTCAACGTTTTTTGATGGTTCTGAGCCACCAAACACACTTAAAGCATGCAGAATCGACTCAGAATAGGAAAAGGAGACGTTTAGGTCAATTTTATGCATTCTGGCGTTCGTAGATACAAGAAAACTGTTAAAATTCTTCAGAAACGTCACTTTTGAAGTGTTTTCTTGTACTTTTAAGCCAATCAGATACCCTACGGGCTCGGAAAGTGCAACGAAACCATCAAATTTTAGCTAGAAACTGTATTTTTGTCGATTTTTATTGAATTTGAACTATATTTCAATGTTTTTTGATGGTTCTGAGCCACCAAACACACTTAAAGCATGCAGAATCGACTCAGAATAGGAAAAGGAGACGTTTAGGTCAATTTTATGCATTCTGGCGTTCGTAGATACAAGAAAACTGTTAAAATTCTTCAGAAACGTAACTTTTGAAGTGTTTTCTTGTACTTTTAAGCCAATCAGATACCCTATGGGCTCGGAAAGTGCAACGAAACCATCAAATTTTAGCTAGAAACTGTATTTTTGTCGATTTTTATTGAATTTCAACTATATTTCAACGTTTTTTGATGGTTCTGAGCCACCAAACACACTTAAAGCATGCAGAATCGACTCAGAATAGGAAAAGGAGACGTTTAGGTCAATTTTACGCATTCTGGCGTTCGTAGATACAAGAAAACTGTTAAAATTCTTCAGAAACGTCACTTTTGAAGTGTTTTCTTGTACTTTTAAGCCAATTAGATACCCTACGGGCTCGGAAAGTGCAACGAAACCATCAAATTTTAGCTAGAAACTGTATTTTTGTCGATTTTTATTGAATTTGAACTATATTTCAACGTTTTTTGATGGTTCTGAGCCACCAAACACACTTAAAGCATGCAGAATCGACTCAGAATAGGAAAAGGAGACGTTTAGGTCAATTTTATGCATTCTGGCGTTCGTAGATACAAGAAAACTGTTAAAATTCTTCAGAAACGTCACTTTTGAAGTGTTTTCTTGTACTTTTAAGCCAATCAGATACCCTACGGGCTCGGAAAGTGCAACGAAACCATCAAATTTTAGCTAGAAACTGTATTTTTGTCGATTTTTATTGAATTTGAACTATATTTCAACGTTTTTGATGGTTCTGAGCCACCAAACACACTTAAAGCATGCAGAATCGACTCAGAATAGGAAAAGGAGACGTTTTAGGTCAATTTTATGCATTCTGGCGTTCGTAGATACAAGAAAACTGTTAAAATTCTTCAGAAACGTCACTTTTGAAGTGTTTTCTTGTACTTTTAAGCCAATCAGATACCCTACGGGCTCGGAAAGTGCAACGAAACCATCAAATTTTAGCTAGAAACTGTATTTTTGTCGATTTTTATTGAATTTGAACTATATTTCAACGTTTTTTGATGGTTCTGAGCCACCAAACACACTTAAAGCATGCAGAATCGACTCAGAATAGGAAAAGGAGACGTTTAGGTCAATTTTATGCATTCTGGCGTTCGTAGATACAAGAAAACTGTTAAAATTCTTCAGAAACGTCACTTTTGAAGTGTTTTCTTGTACTTTTAAGCCAATTAGATACCCTACGGGCTCGGAAAGTGCAACGAAACCATCAAATTTTAGCTAGAAACTGTATTTTTGTCGATTTTTATTGAATTTGAACTATATTTCAACGTTTTTTGATGGTTCTGAGCCACCAAACACACTTAAAGCATGCAGAATCGACTCAGAATAGGAAAAGGAGACGTTTAGGTCAATTTTATGCATTCTGGCGTTCGTAGATACAAGAAAACTGTTAAAATTCTTCAGAAACGTCACTTTTGAAGTGTTTTCTTGTACTTTTAAGCCAATCAGATACCCTACGGGCTCGGAAAGTGCAACGAAACCATCAAATTTTAGCTAGAAACTGTATTTTTGTCGATTTTTATTGAATTTGAACTATATTTCAACGTTTTTTGATGGTTCTGAGCCACCAAACACACTTAAAGCATGCAGAATCGACTCAGAATAGGAAAAGGAGACGTTTAGGTCAATTTTATGCATTCTGGCGTTCGTAGATACAAGAAAACTGTTAAAATTCTTCAGAAACGTCACTTTTGAAGTGTTTTCTTGTACTTTTAAGCCAATCAGATACCCTACGGGCTCGGAAAGTGCAACGAAACCATCAAATTTTAGCTAGAAACTGTATTTTTGTCGATTTTTATTGAATTTGAACTATATTTCAACGTTTTTTGATGGTTCTGAGCCACCAAACACACTTAAAGCATGCAGAATCGACTCAGAATAGGAAAAGGAGACGTTTAGGTCAATTTTATGCATTCTGGCGTTCGTAGATACAAGAAAACTGTTAAAATTCTTCAGAAACGTCACTTTTGAAGTGTTTTCTTGTACTTTTAAGCCAATCAGATACCCTACGGGCTCGGAAAGTGCAACGAAACCATCAAATTTTAGCTAGAAACTGTATTTTTGTCGATTTTTATTGAATTTGACCTATATTTCAACGTTTTTTGATGGTTCTGAGCCACCAAACACACTTAAAGCATGCAGAATCGACTCAGAATAGGAAAAGGAGACGTTTAGGTCAATTTTATGCATTCTGGCGTTCGTAGATACAAGAAAACTGTTAAAATTCTTCAGAAACGTCACTTTTGAAGTGTTTTCTTGTACTTTTAAGCCAATCAGATACCCAACGGGCTCGGAAAGTGCAACGAAACCATCAAATTTTAGCTAGAAACTGTATTTTTGTCGATTTTTATTGAATTTGAACTATATTTCAACGTTTTTTGATGGTTCTGAGCCACCAAACACACTTAAAGCATGCAGAATCGACTCAGAATAGGAAAAGGAGACGTTTAGGTCAATTTTATGCATTCTGGCGTTCGTAGATACAAGAAAACTGTTAAAATTCTTCAGAAACGTCACTTTTGAAGTGTTTTCTTGTACTTTTAAGCCAATCAGATACCCTACGGGCTCGGAAAGTGCAACGAAACCATCAAATTTTAGCTAGAAACTGTATTTTTGTCGATTTTTATTTAATTTGAACTATATTTCAACGTTTTTTGATGGTTCTGAGCCACCAAACACACTTAAAGCATGCAGAATCGACTCATAATAGGAAAAGGAGACGTTTAGGTCAATTTTATGCATTCTGGCGTTCGTAGATACAAGAAAACTGTTAAAATTCTTCAGAAACGTCACTTTTGAAGTGTTTTCTTGTACTTTTAAGCCAATCAGATACCCTACGGGCTCGGAAAGTGCAACGAAACCATCAAATTTTAGCTAGAAACTGTATTTTTGTCGATTTTTATTGAATTTGAACTATTTTTCAACGTTTTTTGATGGTTCTGAGCCACCAAACACACTTAAAGCATGCAGAATCGACTCAGAATAGGAAAAGGAGACGTTTAGGTCAATTTTATGCATTCTGGCGTTCGTAGATACAAGAAAACTGCTAAAATTCTTCAGAAACGTCACTTTTGAAGTGTTTTCTTGTACTTTTAAGCCAATCAGATACCCTTCGGGCTCGGAAAGTGCAACGAAACCATCAAATTTTAGCTAGAAACTGTATTTTTGTCGATTTTTATTGAATTTGAACTATATTTCAACGTTTTTTGATGGTTCTGAGCCACCAAACACACTTAAAGCATGCAGAATCGACTCAGAATAGGAAAAGGAGACGTTTAGGTCAATTTTATGCATTCTGGCGTTCGTAGATACAAGAAAACTGTTAAAATTCTTCAGAAACGTCACTTTTGAAGTGTTTTCTTGTACTTTTAAGCCAATCAGATACCCTACGGGCTCGGAAAGTGCAACGAAACCATCAAATTTTAGCTAGAAACTGTATTTTTGTCGATTTTTATTGAATTTGAACTATATTTCAACGTTTTTGATGGTTCTGAGCCACCAAACACACTTAAAGCATGCAGAATCGACTCAGAATAGGAAAGGGAGACGTTTAGGTCAATTTTATGCATTCTGGCGTTCGTAGATACAAGAAAACTGTTAAAATTCTTCAGAAACGTCACTTTTGAAGTGTTTTCTTGTACTTTTAAGCCAATCAGATACCCTACGGGCTCGGAAAGTGCAACGAAACCATCAAATTTTAGCTAGAAACTGTATTTTTGTCGATTTTTATTGAATTTGAACTATATTTCAACGTTTTTTGATGGTTCTGAGCCACCAAACACACTTAAAGCATGCAGAATCGACTCAGAATAGGAAAAGGAGACGTTTAGGTCAATTTTATGCATTCTGGCGTTCGTAGATACAAGAAAACTGTTAAAATTCTTCAGAAACGTCACTTTTGAAGTGTTTTCTTGTACTTTTAAGCCAATCAGATAACCTACGGGCTCGGAAAGTGCAACGAAACCATCAAATTTTAGCTAGAAACTGTATTTTTGTCGATTTTTATTGAATTTGAACTATATTTCAACGTTTTTTGATGGTTCTGAGCCACCAAACACACTTAAAGCATGCAGAATCGACTCAGAATAGGAAAAGGAGACGTTTAGGTCAATTTTATGCATTCTGGCGTTCGTAGATACAAGAAAACTGTTAAAATTCTTCAGAAACGTCACTTTTGAAGTGTTTTCTTGTACTTTTAAGCCAATCAGATACCCTACGGGCTCGGAAAGTGCAACGAAACCATCAAATTTTAGCTAGAAACTGTATTTTTGTCGATTTTTATTGAATTTGAACTATATTTCAACGTTTTTTGATGGTTCTGAGCCACCAAACACACTTAAAGCATGCAGAATCGACTCAGAATAGGAAAAGGAGACGTTTAGGTCAATTTTATGCATTCTGGCGTTCGTAGATACAAGAAAACTGTTAAAATTCTTCAGAAACGTCACTTTTGAAGTGTTTTCTTGTACTTTTAAGCCAATCAGATACCCTACGGGCTCGGAAAGTGCAACGAAACCATCAAATTTTAGCTAGAAACTGTATTTTTGTCGATTTTTATTGAATTTGAACTATATTTCAACGTTTTTTGATGGTTCTGAGCCACCAAACACACTTAAAGCATGCAGAATCGACTAAGAATAGGAAAAGGAGACGTTTAGGTCAATTTTATGCATTCTGGCGTTCGTAGATACAAGAAAACTGTTAAAATTCTTCAGAAACGTCACTTTTGAAGTGTTTTCTTGTACTTTTAAGCCAATCAGATACCCTATGGGCTCGGAAAGTGCAACGAAACCATCAAATTTTAGCTAGAAACTGTATTTTTGTCGATTTTTATTTAATTTGAACTATATTTCAACGTTTTTTGATGGTTCTGAGCCACCAAACACACTTAAAGCATGCAGAATCGACTCAGAATAGGAAAAGGAGACGTTTAGGTCAATTTTATGCATTCTGGCGTTCGTGGATACAAGAAAACTGTTAAAATTCTTCAGAAACGTCACTTTTGAAGTGTTTTCTTGTACTTTTAAGCCAATCAGATACCCAACGGGCTCGGAAAGTGCAACGAAACCATCAAATTTTAGCTAGAAACTGTATTTTTGTCGATTTTTTATTGAATTTGAACTATATTTCAACGTTTTTTGATGGTTCTGAGCCACCAAACACACTTAAAGCATGCAGAATCGACTCAGAATAGGAAAAGGAGACGTTTAGGTCAATTTTATGCATTCTGGCGTTCATAGATACAAGAAAACTGTTAAAATTCTTCAGAAACGTCACTTTTGAAGTGTTTTCTTGTACTTTTAAGCCAATCAGATACCCTACGGGCTCGGAAAGTGCAACGAAACCATCAAATTTTAGCTAGAAACTGTATTTTTGTCGATTTTTATTGAATTTGAACTATATTTCAACGTTTTTTGATGGTTCTGAGCCACCAAACACACTTAAAGCATGCAGAATCGACTCAGAATAGGAAAAGGAGACGTTTAGGTCAATTTTATGAATTCTGGCGTTCGTAGATACAAGAAAACTGTTAAAATTCTTCAGAAACGTCACTTTTGAAGTGTTTTCTTGTACTTTTAAGCCAATCAGATACCCTACGGGCTCGGAAAGTGCAACGAAACCATCAAATTTTAGCTAGAAACTGTATTTTTGTCGATTTTTATTGAATTTGAACTATATTTCAACGTTTTTTGATGGTTCTGAGCCACCAAACACACTTAAAGCATGCAGAATCGACTCAGAATAGGAAAAGGAGACGTTTAGGTCAATTTTATGCATTCTGGCGTTCGTAGATACAAGAAAACTGTTAAAATTCTTCAGAAACGTCACTTTTGAAGTGTTTTCTTGTAATTTTAAGCCAATCAGATACCCTACGGGCTCGGAAAGTGCAACGAAACCATCAAATTTTAGCTAGAAACTGTATTTTTGTCGATTTTTATTGAATTTGAACTATATTTCAAAGTTTTTTGAAGGTTCTGAGCCACCAAACACACTTAAAGCATGCAGAATCGACTCAGAATAGGAAAAGGAGACGTTTAGGTCAATTTTATGCATTCTGGCGTTCGTAGATACAAGAAAACTGTTAAAATTCTTCAGAAACGTCACTTTTGAAGTGTTTTCTTGTACTTTTAAGCCAATCAGATACCCTACGGGCTCGGAAAGTGCAACGAAACCATCAAATTTTAGCTAGAAACTGTATTTTTGTCGATTTTTATTGAATTTGAACTTTATTTCAACGTTTTTTGATGGTTCTGAGCCACCAAACACACTTAAAGCATGCAGAATCGACTCAGAATAGGAAAAGGAGACGTTTAGGTCAATTTTATGCATTCTGGCGTTCGTAGATACAAGAAAACTGTTAAAATTCTTCAGAAACGTCACTTTTGAAGTGTTTTCTTGTACTTTTAAGCCAATCAGATACCCTACGGGCTCGGAAAGTGCAACGAAACCATCAAATTTTAGCTAGAAACTGTATTTTTGTCGATTTTTATTGAATTTGAACTATATTTCAACGTTTTTTGATGGTTCTGAGCCACCAAACACACTTAAAGCATGCAGAATCGACTCAGAATAGGAAAGGGAGACGTTTAGGTCAATTTTATGCATTCTGGCGTTCGTAGATACAAGAAAACTGTTAAAATTCTTCAGAAACGTCACTTTTGAAGTGTTTTCTTGTACTTTTAAGCCAATCAGATACCCTACGGGCTCGGAAAGTGCAACGAAACCATCAAATTTTAGCTAGAAACTGTATTTTTGTCGATTTTTATTGAATTTGAACTATATTTCAACGTTTTTTGATGGTTCTGAGCCACCAAACACACTTAAAGCATGCAGAATCGACTCAGAATAGGAAAAGGAGACGTTTAGGTCAATTTTATGCATTCTGGCGTTCGTAGATACAAGAAAACTGTTAAAATTCTTCAGAAACGTCACTTTTGAAGTGTTTTCTTGTACTTTTAAGCCAATCAGATACCCTACGGGCTCGGAAAGTGCAACGAAACCATCAAATTTTAGCTAGAAACTGTATTTTTGTCGATTTTTATTGAATTTGAACTATAATTCAACGTTTTTTGATGGTTCTGAGCCACCAAACACACTTAAAGCATGCAGAATCGACTCAGAATAGGAAAAGGAGACGTTTAGGTCAATTTTATGCATTCTGGCGTTCGTAGATACAAGAAAACTGTTAAAATTCTTCAGAAACGTCACTTTTGAAGTGTTTTCTTGTACTTTTAAGCCAATCAGATACCCTACGGGCTCGGAAAGTGCAACGAAACCATCAAATTTTAGCTAGAAACTGTATTTTTGTCGATTTTTATTGAATTTGAACTATATTTCAACGTTTTTTGATGGTTCTGAGCCACCAAACACACTTAAAGCATGCAGAATCGACTCAGAATAGGAAAAGGAGACGTTTAGGTCAATTTTATGCATTCTGGCGTTCGTAGATACAAGAAAACTGTTAAAATTCTTCAGAAACGTCACTTTTGAAGTGTTTTCTTGTACTTTTAAGCCAATCAGATACCCTACGGGCTCGGAAAGTGCAACGAAACCATCAAATTTTAGCTAGAAACTGTATTTTTGTCGATTTTTATTGAATTTGAACTATATTTCAACGTTTTTTGATGGTTCTGAGCCACCAAACACACTTAAAGCATGCAGAATCGACTAAGAATAGGAAAAGGAGACGTTTAGGTCAATTTTATGCATTCTGGCGTTCGTAGATACAAGAAAACTGTTAAAATTCTTCAGAAACGTCACTTTTGAAGTGTTTTCTTGTACTTTTAAGCCAATCAGATACCCTACGGGCTCGGAAAGTGCAACGAAACCATCAAATTTTAGCTAGAAACTGTATTTTTGTCGATTTTTATTTAATTTGAACTATATTTCAACGTTTTTTGATGGTTCTGAGCCACCAAACACACTTAAAGCATGCAGAATCGACTCAGAATAGGAAAAGGAGACGTTTAGGTCAATTTTATGCATTCTGGCGTTCGTGGATACAAGAAAACTGTTAAAATTCTTCAGAAACGTCACTTTTGAAGTGTTTTCTTGTACTTTTAAGCCAATCAGATACCCAACGGGCTCGGAAAGTGCAACGAAACCATCAAATTTTAGCTAGAAACTGTATTTTTGTCGATTTTTATTGAATTTGAACTATATTTCAACGTTTTTTGATGGTTCTGAGCCACCAAACACACTTAAAGCATGCAGAATCGACTCAGAATAGGAAAAGGAGACGTTTAGGTCAATTTTATGCATTCTGGCGTTCGTAGATACAAGAAAACTGTTAAAATTCTTCAGAAACGTCACTTTTGAAGTGTTTTCTTGTACTTTTAAGCCAATCAGATACCCTACGGGCTCGGAAAGTGCAACGAAACCATCAAATTTTAGCTAGAAACTGTATTTTTGTCGATTTTTATTGAATTTGAACTATATTTCAACGTTTTTTGATGGTTCTGAGCCACCAAACACACTTAAAGCATGCAGAATCGACTCAGAATAGGAAAAGGAGACGTTTAGGTCAATTTTATGCATTCTGGCGTTCGTAGATACAAGAAAACTGTTAAAATTCTTCAGAAACGTCACTTTTGAAGTGTTTTCTTGTACTTTTAAGCCAATCAGATACCCAACGGGCTCGGAAAGTGCAACGAAACCATCAAATTTTAGCTAGAAACTGTATTTTTGTCGATTTTTATTGAATTTGAACTATATTTCAACGTTTTTTGATGGTTCTGAGCCACCAAACACACTTAAAGCATGCAGAATCGACTCAGAATAGGAAAAGGAGACGTTTAGGTCAATTTTATGCATTCTGGCGTTCGTAGATACAAGAAAACTGTTAAAATTCTTCAGAAACGTCACTTTTGAAGTGTTTTCTTGTACTTTTAAGCCAATCAGATACCCTACGGGCTCGGAAAGTGCAACGAAACCATCAAATTTTAGCTAGAAACTGTATTTTTGTCGATTTTTATTGAATTTGAACTATATTTCAACGTTTTTTGATGGTTCTGAGCCACCAAACACACTTAAAGCATGCAGAATCGACTCAGAATAGGAAAAGGAGACGTTTAGGTCAATTTTATGCATTCTGGCGTTCGTAGATACAAGAAAACTGTTAAAATTCTTCAGAAACGTCACTTTTGAAGTGTTTTCTTGTACTTTTAAGCCAATCAGATACCCTACGGGTTCGGAAAGTGCAACGAAACCATCAAATTTTAGCTAGAAACTGTATTTTTGTCGATTTTTATTGAATTTGAACTATATTTCAACGTTTTTTGATGGTTCTGAGCCACCAAACACACTTAAAGCATGCAGAATCGACTCAGAATAGGAAAAGGAGACGTTTAGGTCAATTTTATGCATTCTGGCGTTCGTAGATACAAGAAAACTGTTAAAATTCTTCAGAAACGTCACTTTTGAAGTGTTTTCTTGTACTTTTAAGCCAATCAGATACCCTACGGGCTCGGAAAGTGCAACGAAACCATCAAATTTTAGCTAGAAACTGTATTTTTGTCGATTTTTATTGAATTTGAACTATATTTCAACGTTTTTTGATGGTTCTGAGCCACCAAACACACTTAAAGCATGCAGAATCGACTCAGAATAGGAAAAGGAGACGTTTAGGTCAATTTTATGCATTCTGGCGTTCGTAGATACAAGAAAACTGTTAAAATTCTTCAGAAACGTCACTTTTGAAGTGTTTTCTTGTACTTTTAAGCCAATCAGATACCCTACGGGCTCGGAAAGTGCAACGAAACCATCAAATTTTAGCTAGAAACTGTATTTTTGTCGATTTTTATTGAATTTGAACTATATTTCAACGTTTTTTGATGGTTCTGAGCCACCAAACACACTTAAAGCATGCAGAATCGACTCAGAATAAGAAAAGGAGACGTTTAGGTCAATTTATGCATTCTGGCGTTCGTAGATACAAGAAAACTGTTAAAATTCTTCAGAAACGTCACTTTTGAAGTGTTTTCTTGTACTTTTAAGCCAATCAGATACCCTACGGGCTCGGAAAGTGCAACGAAACCATCAAATTTTAGCTAGAAACTGTATTTTTGTCGATTTTTATTGAATTTGAACTATATTTCAACGTTTCTTGATGGTTCTGAGCCACCAAACACACTTAAAGCATGCAGAATCGACTCAGAATAGGAAAAGGAGACGTTTAGGTCAATTTTATGCATTCTGGCGTTCGTAGATACAAGAAAACTGTTAAAATTCTTCAGAAACGTCACTTTTGAAGTGTTTTCTTGTACTTTTAAGCCAATCAGATACCCTACGGGCTCGGAAAGTGCAACGAAACCATCAAATTTTAGCTAGAAACTGTATTTTTGTCGATTTTTATTGAATTTGAACTATATTTCAACGTTTTTTGTTGGTTCTGAGCCACCAAACACACTTAAAGCATGCAGAATCGACTCAGAATAGGAAAAGGAGACGTTTAGGTCAATTTTATGCATTCTGGCGTTCTAGATACTAGAAAACTGTTAAAATTCTTCAGAAACGTCACTTTTGAAGTGTTTTCTTGTACTTTTAAGCCAATCAGATACCCTACGGGCTCGGAAAGTGCAACGAAACCATCAAATTTTAGCTAGAAACTGTATTTTTGTCGATTTTTATTGAATTTGAACTATATTTCAACGTTTTTTGATGGTTCTGAGCCACCAAACACACTTAAAGCATGCAGAATCGACTCAGAATAGGAAAAGGGGACGTTTAGGTCAATTTTATGCATTCTGGCGTTCGTAGATACAAGAAAACTGTTAAAATTCTTCAGAAACGTCACTTTTGAAGTGTTTTCTTGTACTTTTAAGCCAATCAGATACCCTACGGGCTCGGAAAGTGCAACGAAACCATCAAATTTTAGCTAGAAACTGTATTTTTGTCGATTTTTATAGAATTTGAACTATATTTCAACGTTTTTTGATGGTTCTGAGCCACCAAACACACTTAAAGCATGCAGAATCGACTCAGAATAGGAAAAGGAGACGTTTAGGTCAATTTTATGCATTCTGGCGTTCGTAGATACAAGAAAACTGTTAAAATTCTTCAGAAACGTCACTTTTGAAGTGTTTTCTTGTACTTTTAAGCCAATCAGATACCCTACGGGCTCGGAAAGTGCAACGAAACCATCAAATTTTAGCTAGAAACTGTATTTTTGTCGATTTTTATTGAATTTGAACTATATTTCAACGTTTTTTGATGGTTCTGAGCCACCAAACACACTTAAAGCATGCAGAATCGACTCAGAATAGGAAAAGGAGACGTTTAGGTCAATTTTATGCATTCTGGCGTTCGTAGATACAAGAAAACTGTTAAAATTCTTCAGAAACGTCACTTTTGAAGTGTTTTCTTGTACTTTTAAGCCAATCAGATACCCTACGGGCTCGGAAAGTGCAACGAAACCATCAAATTTTAGCTAGAAACTGTATTTTTGTCGATTTTTGTTGAATTTGAACTATATTTCAACGTTTTTTGATGGTTCTGAGCCACCAAACACACTTAAAGCATGCAGAATCGACTCAGAATAGGAAAAGGAGAAGTTTAGGTCAATTTTATGCATTCTGGCGTTCGTAGATACAAGAAAACTGTTAAAATTCTTCAGAAACGTCACTTTTGAAGTGTTTTCTTGTACTTTTAAGCCAATCAGATACCCTACGGGCTCGGAAAGTGCAACGAAACCATCAAATTTTAGCTAGAAACTGTATTTTTGTCGATTTTTATTGAATTTGAACTATATTTCAACGTTTTTTGATGGTTCTGAGCCACCAAACACACTTAAAGCATGCAGAATCGACTCAGAATAGGAAAAGGAGACGTTTAGGTCAATTTTATGCATTCTGGCGTTCGTAGATACAAGAAAACTGTTAAAATTCTTCAGAAACGTCACTTTTGAAGTGTTTTCTTGTACTTTTAAGCCAATCAGATACCCTACGGGCTCGGAAAGTGCAACGAAACCATCAAATTTTAGCTAGAAACTGTATTTTTGTCGATTTTTATTGAATTTGAACTATATTTCAACGTTTTTTGATGGTTCTGAGCCACCAAACACACTTAAAGCATGCAGAATCGACTCAGAATAGGAAAAGGAGACGTTTAGGTCAATTTTATGCATTCTGGCGTTCGTAGATACAAGAAAACTGTTAAAATTCTTCAGAAACGTCACTTTTGAAGTGTTTTCTTGTACTTTTAAGCCAATCAGATACCCTACGGGCTCGGAAAGTGCAACGAAACCATCAAATTTTAGCTAGAAACTGTATTTTTGTCGATTTTTATTGAATTTGAACTATATTTCAACGTTTTTTGATGGTTCTGAGCCACCAAACACACTTAAAGCATGCAGAATCGACTCAGAATAGGAAAAGGAGACGTTTAGGTCAATTTTATGCATTCTGGCGTTCGTAGATACAAGAAAACTGTTAAAATTCTTCAGAAACGTCACTTTTGAAGTGTTTTCTTGTACTTTTAAGCCAATCAGATACCCTACGGGCTCGGAAAGTGCAACGAAACCATCAAATTTTAGCTAGAAACTGTATTTTTGTCGATTTTTATTGAATTTGAACTATATTTCAACGTTTTTTGATGGTTCTGAGCCACCAAACACACTTAAAGCATGCAGAATCGACTCAGAATAGGAAAAGGAGACGTTTAGGTCAATTTTATGCATTCTGGCGTTCGTAGATACAAGAAAACTGTTAAAATTCTTCAGAAACGTCACTTTTGAAGTGTTTTCTTGTAATTTTAAGCCAATCAGATACCCTACGGGCTCGGAAAGTGCAACGAAACCATCAAATTTTAGCTAGAAACTGTATTTTTGTCGATTTTTATTGAATTTGAACTATATTTCAACGTTTTTTGATGGTTCTGAGCCACCAAACACACTTAAAGCATGCAGAATCGACTCAGAATAGGAAAAGGAGACGTTTAGGTCAATTTTATGCATTCTGGCGTTCGTAGATACAAGAAAACTGTTAAAATTCTTCAGAAATGTCACTTTTGAAGTGTTTTCTTGTACTTTTAAGCCAATCAGATACCCTACGGGCTCGGAAAGTGCAACGAAACCATCAAATTTTAGCTAGAAACTGTATTTTTGTCGATTTTTATTGAATTTGAACTATATTTCAACGTTTTTTGATGGTTCTGAGCCACCAAACACACTTAAAGCATGCAGAATCGACTCAGAATAGGAAAAGGAGACGTTTAGGTCAATTTTATGCATTCTGGCGTTCGTAGATACAAGAAAACTGTTAAAATTCTTCAGAAACGTCACTTTTGAAGTGTTTTCTTGTACTTTTAAGCCAATCAGATACCCTACGGGCTCGGAAAGTGCAACGAAACCATCAAATTTTAGCTAGAAACTGTATTTTTGTCGATTTTTATTGAATTTGAACTATATTTCAACGTTTTTTGATGGTTCTGAGCCACCAAACACACTTAAAGCATGCAGAATCGACTCAGAATAGGAAAAGGAGACGTTTAGGGCAATTTTATGCATTCTGGCGTTCGTAGATACAAGAAAACTGTTAAAATTCTTCAGAAACGTCACTTTTGAAGTGTTTTCTTGTACTTTTAAGCCAATCAGATACCCTACGGGCTCGGAAAGTGCAACGAAACCATCAAATTTTAGCTAGAAACTGTATTTTTGTCGATTTTTATTGAATTTGAACTATATTTCAACGTTTTTTGATGGTTCTGAGCCACCAAACACACTTAAAGCATTCAGAATCGACTCAGAATAGGAAAAGGAGACGTTTAGGTCAATTTTATGCATTCTGGCGTTCGTAGATACAAGAAAACTGTTAAAATTCTTCAGAAACGTCACTTTTGAAGTGTTTTCTTGTACTTTTAAGCCAATCAGATACCCTACGGACTCGGAAAGTGCAACGAAACCATCAAATTTTAGCTAGAAACTGTATTTTTGTCGATTTTTATTGAATTTGAACTATATTTCAACGTTTTTTGATGGTTCTGAGCCACCAAACACACTTAAAGCATGCAGAATCGACTCAGAATAGGAAAAGGAGACGTTTAGGTCAATTTTATGCATTCTGGCGTTCGTAGATACAAGAAAACTGTTAAAATTCTTCAGAAACGTCACTTTTGAAGTGTTTTCTTGTACTTTTAAGCCAATCAGATACCCAACGGGCTCGGAAAGTGCAACGAAACCATCAAATTTTAGCTAGAAACTGTATTTTTGTCGATTTTTATTGAATTTGAACTATATTTCAACGTTTTTTGATGGTTCTGAGCCACCAAACACACTTAAAGCATGCAGAATCGACTCAGAATAGGAAAAGGAGACGTTTAGGTCAATTTTATGCATTCTGGCGTTCGTAGATACAAGAAAACTGTTAAAATTCTTCAGAAACGTCACTTTTGAAGTGTTTTCTTGTACTTTTAAGCCAATCAGATACCCTACGGGCTCGGAAAGTGCAACGAAACCATCAAATTTTAGCTAGAAACTGTATTTTTGTCGATTTTTATTGAATTTGAACTATATTTCAACGTTTTTTGATGGTTCTGAGCCACCAAACACACTTAAAGCATGCAGAATCGACTCAGAATAGGAAAAGGAGACGTTTAGGTCAATTTTATGCATTCTGGCGTTCGTAGATACAAGAAAACTGTTAAAATTCTTCAGAAACGTCACTTTTGAAGTGTTTTCTTGTACTTTTAAGCCAATCAGATACCCTACGGGCTCGGAAAGTGCAACGAAACCATCAAATTTTAGCTAGAAACTGTATTTTTGTCGATTTTTATTGAATTTGAACTATATTTCAACGTTTTTTGATGGTTCTGAGCCACCAAACACACTTAAAGCATGCAGAATCGACTCAGAATAGGAAAAGGAGACGTTTAGGTCAATTTTATGCATTCTGGCGTTCGTAGATACAAGAAAACTGTTAAAATTCTTCAGAAACGTCACTTTTGAAGTGTTTTCTTGCACTTTTAAGCCAATCAGATACCCTACGGGCTCGGAAAGTGCAACGAAACCATCAAATTTTAGCTAGAAACTGTATTTTTGTCGATTTTTATTGAATTTGAACTATATTTCAACGTTTTTTGATGGTTCTGAGCCACCAAACACACTTAAAGCATGCAGAATCGACTCAGAATAGGAAAAGGAGACGTTTAGGTCAATTTTATGCATTCTGGCGTTCGTAGATACAAGAAAACTGTTAAAATTCTTCAGAAACGTCACTTTTGAAGTGTTTTCTTGTACTTTTAAGCCAATCAGATACCCTACGGGCTCGGAAAGTGCAACGAAACCATCAAATTTTAGCTAGAAACTGTATTTTTGTCGATTTTTATTGAATTTGAACTATATTTCAACGTTTTTTGATGGTTCTGAGCCACCAAACACACTTAAAGCATGCAGAATCGACTCAGAATAGGAAAAGGAGACGTTTAGGTCAATTTTATGCATTCTGGCGTTCGTAGATACAAGAAAACTGTTAAAATTCTTCAGAAACGTCACTTTTGAAGTGTTTTCTTGTACTTTTAAGCCAATCAGATACCCTACGGGCTCGGAAAGTGCAACGAAACCATCAAATTTTAGCTAGAAACTGTATTTTTGTCGATTTTTATTGAATTTGAACTATATTTCAACGTTTTTTGATGGTTCTGAGCCACCAAACACACTTAAAGCATGCAGAATCGACTCAGAATAGGAAAAGGAGACGTTTAGGTCAATTTTATGCATTCTGGCGTTCGTAGATACAAGAAAACTGTTAAAATTCTTCAGAAACGTCACTTTTGAAGTGTTTTCTTGTACTTTTAAGCCAATCAGATACCCTACGGGTTCGGAAAGTGCAACGAAACCATCAAATTTTAGCTAGAAACTGTATTTTTGTCGATTTTTATTGAATTTGAACTATATTTCAACGTTTTTTGATGGTTCTGAGCCACCAAACACACTTAAAGCATGCAGAATCGACTCAGAATAGGAAAAGGAGACGTTTAGGTCAATTTTATGCATTCTGGCGTTCGTAGATACAAGAAAACTGTTAAAATTCTTCAGAAACGTCACTTTTGAAGTGTTTTCTTGTACTTTTAAGCCAATCAGATACCCTACGGGCTCGGAAAGTGCAACGAAACCATCAAATTTTAGCTAGAAACTGTATTTTTGTCGATTTTTATTGAATTTGAACTATATTTCAACGTTTTTTGATGGTTCTGAGCCACCAAACACACTTAAAGCATGCAGAATCGACTCAGAATAGGAAAAGGAGACGTTTAGGTCAATTTTATGCATTCTGGCGTTCGTAGATACAAGAAAACTGTTAAAATTCTTCAGAAACGTCGCTTTTGAAGTGTTTTCTTGTACTTTTAAGCCAATCAGATACCCTACGGGCTCGGAAAGTGCAACGAAACCATCAAATTTTAGCTAGAAACTGTATTTTTGTCGATTTTTATTGAATTTGAACTATATTTCAACGTTTTTTGATGGTTCTGAGCCACCAAACACACTTAAAACATGCAGAATCGACTCAGAATAGGAAAAGGAGACGTTTAGGTCAATTTTATGCATTCTGGCGTTCGTAGATACAAGAAAACTGTTAAAATTCTTCAGAAACGTCACTTTTGAAGTGTTTTCTTGTACTTTTAAGCCAATCAGATATCCTACGGGCTCGGAAAGTGCAACGAAACCATCAAATTTTAGCTAGAAACTGTATTTTTGTCGATTTTTATTGAATTTGAACTATATTTCAACGTTTTTTGATGGTTCTGAGCCACCAAACACACTTAAAGCATGCAGAATCGACTCAGAATAGGAAAAGGAGACGTTTAGGTCAATTTTATGCATTCTGGCGTTCGTAGATACAAGAAAACTGTTAAAATTCTTCAGAAACGTCACTTTTGAAGTGTTTTCTTGTACTTTTAAGCCAATCAGATACCCTACGGGCTCGGAAAGTGCAACGAAACCATCAAATTTTAGCTAGAAACTGTATTTTTGTCGATTTTTATTGAATTTGAACTATATTTCAACGTTTTTTGATGGTTCTGAGCCACCAAACACACTTAAAGCATGCAGAATCGACTCAGAATAGGAAAAGGAGACGTTTAGGTCAATTTTATGCATTCTGGCGTTCGTAGATACAAGAAAACTGTTAAAATTCTTCAGAAACGTCACTTTTGAAGTGTTTTCTTGTACTTTTAAGCCAATCAGATACCCTACGGGCTCGGAAAGTGCAATGAAACCATCAAATTTTAGCTAGAAACTGTATTTTTGCCGATTTTTATTGAATTTGAACTATATTTCAACGTTATTTGATGGTTCTGAGCCACCAAACACACTTAAAGCATGCAGAATCGACTCAGAATAGGAAAAGGAGACGTTTAGGTCAATTTTATGCATTCTGGCGTTCGTAGATACAAGAAAACTGTTAAAATTCTTCAGAAACGTCACTTTTGAAGTGTTTTCTTGTACTTTTAAGCCAATCAGATACCCTACGGGCTCGGAAAGTGCAACGAAACCATCAAATTTTAGTTAGAAACTGTATTTTTGTCGATTTTTATTGAATTTGAACTATATTTCAACGTTTTTTGATGGTTCTGAGCCACCAAACACACTTAAAGCATGCAGAATCGACTCAGAATAGGAAAAGGAGACGTTTAGGTCAATTTTATGCATTCTGGCGTTCGTAGATACAAGAAAACTGTTAAAATTCTTCAGAAACGTCACTTTTGAAGTGTTTTCTTGTACTTTTAAGCCAATCAGATACCCTACGGGCTCGGAAAGTGCAACGAAACCATCAAATTTTAGCTAGAAACTGTATTTTTGTCGATTTTTATTGAATTTGAACTATATTTCAACGTTTTTTGATGGTTCTGAGCCACCAAACACACTTAAAGCATGCAGAATCGACTCAGAATAGGAAAAGGAGACGTTTAGGTCAATTTTATGCATTCTGGCGTTCGTAGATACAAGAAAACTGTTAAAATTCTTCAGAAACGTCGCTTTTGAAGTGTTTTCTTGTACTTTTAAGCCAATCAGATACCCTACGGGCTCGGAAAGTGCAACGAAACCATCAAATTTTAGCTAGAAACTGTATTTTTGTCGATTTTTATTGAATTTGAACTATATTTCAACGTTTTTTGATGGTTCTGAGCCACCAAACACACTTAAAACATGCAGAATCGACTCAGAATAGGAAAAGGAGACGTTTAGGTCAATTTTATGCATTCTGGCGTTCGTAGATACAAGAAAACTGTTAAAATTCTTCAGAAACGTCACTTTTGAAGTGTTTTCTTGTACTTTTAAGCCAATCAGATATCCTACGGGCTCGGAAAGCGCAACGAAACCATCAAATTTTAGCTAGAAACTGTATTTTTGTCGATTTTTATTGAATTTGAACTATATTTCAACGTTTTTTGATGGTTCTGAGCCACCAAACACACTTAAAGCATGCAGAATCGACTCAGAATAGGAAAAGGAGACGTTTAGGTCAATTTTATGCATTCTGGCGTTCGTAGATACAAGAAAACTGTTAAAATTCTTCAGAAACGTCACTTTTGAAGTGTTTTCTTGTACTTTTAAGCCAATCAGATACCCTACGGGCTCGGAAAGTGCAACGAAACCATCAAATTTTAGCTAGAAACTGTATTTTTGTCGATTTTTATTGAATTTGAACTATATTTCAACGTTTTTTGATGGTTCTGAGCCACCAAACACACTTAAAGCATGCAGAATCGACTCAGAATAGGAAAAGGAGACGTTTAGGTCAATTTTATGCATTCTGGCGTTCGTAGATACAAGAAAACTGTTAAAATTCTTCAGAAACGTCACTTTTGAAGTGTTTTCTTGTACTTTTAAGCCAATCAGATACCCAACGGGCTCGGAAAGTGCAACGAAACCATCAAATTTTAGCTAGAAACTGTATTTTTGTCGATTTTTATTGAATTTGAACTATATTTCAACGTTTTTTGATGGTTCTGAGCCACCAAACACACTTAAAGCATGCAGAATCGACTCAGAATAGGAAAAGGAGACGTTTAGGTCAATTTTATGCATTCTGGCGTTCGTAGATACAAGAAAACTGTTAAAATTCTTCAGAAACGTCACTTTTGAAGTGTTTTCTTGTACTTTTAAGCCAATCAGATACCCTACGGGTTCGGAAAGTGCAACGAAACCATCAAATTTTAGCTAGAAACTGTATTTTTGTCGATTTTTATTGAATTTGAACTATATTTGAACGTTTTTTGATGGTTCTGAGCCACCAAACACACTTAAAGCATGCAGAATCGACTCAGAATAGGAAAAGGAGACGTTTAGGTCAATTTTATGCATTCTGGCGTTCGTAGATACAAGAAAACTGTTAAAATTCTTCAGAAACGTCACTTTTGAAGTGTTTTCTTGTACTTTTAAGCCAATCAGATACCCTACGGGCTCGGAAAGTGCAACGAAACCATCAAATTTTAGCTAGAAACTGTATTTTTGTCGATTTTTATTGAATTTGAACTATATTTCAACGTTTTTTGATGGTTCTGAGCCACCAAACACACTTAAAGCATGCAGAATCGACTCAGAATAGGAAAAGGAGACGTTTAGGTCAATTTTATGCATTCTGGCGTTCGTAGATACAAGAAAACTGTTAAAATTCTTCAGAAACGTCACTTTTGAAGTGTTTTCTTGTACTTTTAAGCCAATCAGATACCCTACGGGCTCGGAAAGTGCAATGAAACCATCAAATTTTAGCTAGAAACTGTATTTTTGCCGATTTTTATTGAATTTGAACTATATTTCAACGTTATTTGATGGTTCTGAGCCACCAAACACACTTAAAGCATGCAGAATCGACTCAGAATAGGAAAAGGAGACGTTTAGGTCAATTTTATGCATTCTGGCGTTCGTAGATACAAGAAAACTGTTAAAATTCTTCAGAAACGTCACTTTTGAAGTGTTTTCTTGTACTTTTAAGCCAATCAGATACCCTACGGGCTCGGAAAGTGCAACGAAACCATCAAATTTTAGTTAGAAACTGTATTTTTGTCGATTTTTATTGAATTTGAACTATATTTCAACGTTTTTTGATGGTTCTGAGCCACCAAACACACTTAAAGCATGCAGAATCGACTCAGAATAGGAAAAGGAGACGTTTAGGTCAATTTTATGCATTCTGGCGTTCGTAGATACAAGAAAACTGTTAAAATTCTTCAGAAACGTCACTTTTGAAGTGTTTTCTTGTACTTTTAAGCCAATCAAATACCCTACGGGCTCGGAAAGTGCAACGAAACCATCAAATTTTAGCTAGAAACTGTATTTTTGTCGATTTTTATTGAATTTGAACTATATTTCAACGTTTTTTGATGGTTCTGAGCCACCAAACACACTTAAAGCATGCAGAATCGACTCAGAATAGGAAAAGGAGACGTTTAGGTCAATTTTATGCATTCTGGCGTTCGTAGATACAAGAAAACTGTTAAAATTCTTCAGAAACGTCACTTTTGAAGTGTTTTCTTGTACTTTTAAGCCAATCAGATACCCTACGGGTTCGGAAAGTGCAACGAAACCATCAAATTTTAGCTAGAAACTGTATTTTTGTCGATTTTTATTGAATTTGAACTATATTTCAACGTTTTTTGATGGTTCTGAGCCACCAAACACACTTAAAGCATGCAGAATCGACTCAGAATAGGAAAAGGAGACGTTTAGGTCAATTTTATGCATTCTGGCGTTCGTAGATACAAGAAAACTGTTAAAATTCTTCAGAAACGTCACTTTTGAAGTGTTTTCTTGTACTTTTAAGCCAATCAGATACCCTACGGGCTCGGAAAGTGCAACGAAACCATCAAATTTTAGCTAGAAACTGTATTTTTGTCGATTTTTATTGAATTTGAACTATATTTCAATGTTTTTTGATGGTTCTGAGCCACCAAACACACTTAAAGCATGCAGAATCGACTCAGAATAGGAAAAGGAGACGTTTAGGTCAATTTTATGCATTCTGGCGTTCGTAGATACAAGAAAACTGTTAAAATTCTTCAGAAACGTCACTTTTGAAGTGTTTTCTTGTACTTTTAAGCCAATCAGATACCCTACGGGCTCGGAAAGTGCAACGAAACCATCAAATTTTAGCTAGAAACTGTATTTTTGTCGATTTTTATTGAATTTGAACTATATTTCAACGTTTTTTGATGGTTCTGAGCCACCAAACACACTTAAAGCATGCAGAATCGACTCAGAATAGGAAAAGGAGACGTTTAGGTCAATTTTATGCATTCTGGCGTTCGTAGATACAAGAAAACTGTTAAAATTCTTCAGAAACTTCACTTTTGAAGTGTTTTCTTGTACTTTTAAGCCAATCAGATACCCTACGGGTTCGGAAAGTGCAACGAAACCATCAAATTTTAGCTAGAAACTGAATTTTTGTCGATTTTTATTGAATTTGAACTATATTTCAACGTTTTTTGATGGTTCTGAGCCACCAAACACACTTAAAGCATGCAGAATCGACTCAGAATAGGAAAAGGAGACGTTTAGGTCAATTTTATGCATTCTGGCGTTCGTAGATACAAGAAAACTGTTAAAATTCTTCAGAAACGTCACTTTTGAAGTGTTTTCTTGTACTTTTAAGCCAATCAGATACCCTACGGGCTCGGAAAGTGCAACGAAACCATCAAATTTTAGCTAGAAACTGTATTTTTGTCGATTTTTATTGAATTTGAACTATATTTCAACGTTTTTTGATGGTTCTGAGCCACCAAACACACTTAAAGCATGCAGAATCGACTCAGAATAGGAAAAGGAGACGTTTAGGTCAATTTTATGCATTCTGGCGTTCGTAGATACAAGAAAACTGTTAAAATTCTTCAGAAACGTCACTTTTGAAGTGTTTTCTTGTACTTTTAAGCCAATCAGATACCCTACGGGCTCGGAAAGTGCAATGAAACCATCAAATTTTAGCTAGAAACTGTATTTTTGTCGATTTTTATTGAATTTGAACTATATTTCAACGTTATTTGATGGTTCTGAGCCACCAAACACACTTAAAGCATGCAGAATCGACTCAGAATAGGAAAAGGAGACGTTTAGGTCAATTTTATGCATTCTGGCGTTCGTAGATACAAGAAAACTGTTAAAATTCTTCAGAAACGTCACTTTTGAAGTGTTTTCTTGTACTTTTAAGCCAATCAGATACCCTACGGGTTCGGAAAGTGCAACGAAACCATCAAATTTTAGCTAGAAACTGTATTTTTGTCGATTTTTATTGAATTTGAACTATATTTCAACGTTTTTTGATGGTTCTGAGCCACCAAACACACTTAAAGCATGCAGAATCGACTCAGAATAGGAAAAGGAGACGTTTAGGTCAATTTTATGCATTCTGGCGTTCGTAGATACAAGAAAACTGTTAAAATTCTTCAGAAACGTCACTTTTGAAGTGTTTTCTTGTACTTTTAAGCCAATCAGATACCCTACGGGCTCGGAAAGTGCAACGAAACCATCAAATTTTAGCTAGAAACTGTATTTTTGTCGATTTTTATTGAATTTGAACTATATTTCAACGTTTTTTGATGGTTCTGAGCCACCAAACACACTTAAAGCATGCAGAATCGACTCAGAATAGGAAAAGGAGACGTTTAGGTCAATTTTATGCATTCTGGCGTTCGTAGATACAAGAAAACTGTTAAAATTCTTCAGAAACGTCGCTTTTGAAGTGTTTTCTTGTACTTTTAAGCCAATCAGATACCCTACGGGCTCGGAAAGTGCAACGAAACCATCAAATTTTAGCTAGAAACTGTATTTTTGTCGATTTTTATTGAATTTGAACTATATTTCAACGTTTTTTGATGGTTCTGAGCCACCAAACACACTTAAAACATGCAGAATCGACTCAGAATAGGAAAAGGAGACGTTTAGGTCAATTTTATGCATTCTGGCGTTCGTAGATACAAGAAAACTGTTAAAATTCTTCAGAAACGTCACTTTTGAAGTGTTTTCTTGTACTTTTAAGCCAATCAGATATCCTACGGGCTCGGAAAGTGCAACGAAACCATCAAATTTTAGCTAGAAACTGTATTTTTGTCGATTTTTATTGAATTTGAACTATATTTCAACGTTTTTTGATGGTTCTGAGCCACCAAACACACTTAAAGCATGCAGAATCGACTCAGAATAGGAAAAGGAGACGTTTAGGTCAATTTTATGCATTCTGGCGTTCGTAGATACAAGAAAACTGTTAAAATTCTTCAGAAACGTCACTTTTGAAGTGTTTTCTTGTACTTTTAAGCCAATCAGATACCCTACGGGCTCGGAAAGTGCAACGAAACCATCAAATTTTAGCTAGAAACTGTATTTTTGTCGATTTTTATTGAATTTGAACTATATTTCAACGTTTTTTGATGGTTCTGAGCCACCAAACACACTTAAAGCATGCAGAATCGACTCAGAATAGGAAAAGGAGACGTTTAGGTCAATTTTATGCATTCTGGCGTTCGTAGATACAAGAAAACTGTTAAAATTCTTCAGAAACGTCACTTTTGAAGTGTTTTCTTGTACTTTTAAGCCAATCAGATACCCTACGGGCTCGGAAAGTGCAACGAAACCATCAAATTTTAGCTAGAAACTGTATTTTTGTCGATTTTTATTGAATTTGAACTATATTTCAACGTTTTTTGATGGTTCTGAGCCACCAAACACACTTAAAGCATGCAGAATCGACTCAGAATAGGAAAAGGAGACGTTTAGGTCAATTTTATGCATTCTGGCGTTCGTAGATACAAGAAAACTGTTAAAATTCTTCAGAAACGTCACTTTTGAAGTGTTTTCTTGTACTTTTAAGCCAATCAGATACCCTACGGGTTCGGAAAGTGCAACGAAACCATCAAATTTTAGCTAGAAACTGTATTTTTGTCGATTTTTATTGAATTTGAACTATATTTGAACGTTTTTTGATGGTTCTGAGCCACCAAACACACTTAAAGCATGCAGAATCGACTCAGAATAGGAAAAGGAAACGTTTAGGTCAATTTTATGCATTCTGGCGTTCGTAGATACAAGAAAACTGTTAAAATTCTTCAGAAACGTCACTTTTGAAGTGTTTTCTTGTACTTTTAAGCCAATCAGATACCCTACGGGCTCGGAAAGTGCAACGAAACCATCAAATTTTAGCTAGAAACTGTATTTTTGTCGATTTTTATTGAATTTGAACTATATTTCAACGTTTTTTGATGGTTCTGAGCCACCAAACACACTTAAAGCATGCAGAATCGACTCAGAATAGGAAAAGGAGACGTTTAGGTCAATTTCATGCATTCTGGCGTTCGTAGATACAAGAAAACTGTTAAAATTCTTCAGAAACGTCACTTTTGAAGTGTTTTCTTGTACTTTTAAGCCAATCAGATACCCTACGGGCTCGGAAAGTGCAATGAAACCATCAAATTTTAGCTAGAAACTGTATTTTTGCCGATTTTTATTGAATTTGAACTATATTTCAACGTTATTTGATGGTTCTGAGCCACCAAACACACTTAAAGCATGCAGAATCGACTCAGAATAGGAAAAGGAGACGTTTAGGTCAATTTTATGCATTCTGGCGTTCGTAGATACAAGAAAACTGTTAAAATTCTTCAGAAACGTCACTTTTGAAGTGTTTTCTTGTACTTTTAAGCCAATCAGATACCCAACGGGCTCGGAAAGTGCAACGAAACCATCAAATTTTAGTTAGAAACTGTATTTTTGTCGATTTTTATTGAATTTGAACTATATTTCAACGTTTTTTGATGGTTCTGAGCCACCAAACACACTTAAAGCATGCAGAATCGACTCAGAATAGGAAAAGGAGACGTTTAGGTCAATTTTATGCATTCTGGCGTTCGTAGATACAAGAAAACTGTTAAAATTCTTCAGAAACGTCACTTTTGAAGTGTTTTCTTGTACTTTTAAGCCAATCAAATACCCTACGGGCTCGGAAAGTGCAACGAAACCATCAAATTTTAGCTAGAAACTGTATTTTTGTCGATTTTTATTGAATTTGAACTATATTTCAACGTTTTTTGAAGGTTCTGAGCCACCAAACACACTTAAAGCATGCAGAATCGACTCAGAATAGGAAAAGGAGACGTTTAGGTCAATTTTATGCATTCTGGCGTTCGTAGATACAAGAAAACTGTTAAAATTCTTCAGAAACGTCACTTTTGAAGTGTTTTCTTGTACTTTTAAGCCAATCAGATACCCAACGGGTTCGGAAAGTGCAACGAAACCATCAAATTTTAGCTAGAAACTGTATTTTTGTCGATTTTTATTGAATTTGAACTATATTTCAACGTTTTTTGATGGTTCTGAGCCACCAAACACACTTAAAGCATGCAGAATCGACTCAGAATAGGAAAAGGAGACGTTTAGGTCAATTTTATGCATTCTGGCGTTCGTAGATACAAGAAAACTGTTAAAATTCTTCAGAAACGTCACTTTTGAAGTGTTTTCTTGTACTTTTAAGCCAATCAGATACCCTACGGGCTCGGAAAGTGCAACGAAACCATCAAATTTTAGCTAGAAACTGTATTTTTGTCGATTTTTATTGAATTTGAACTATATTTCAATGTTTTTTGATGGTTCTGAGCCACCAAACACACTTAAAGCATGCAGAATCGACTCAGAATAGGAAAAGGAGACGTTTAGGTCAATTTTAAGCATTCTGGCGTTCGTAGATACAAGAAAACTGTTAAAATTCTTCAGAAACGTCACTTTTGAAGTGTTTTCTTGTACTTTTAAGCCAATCAGATACCCTACGGGCTCGGAAAGTGCAACGAAACCATCAAATTTTAGCTAGAAACTGTATTTTTGTCGATTTTTATTGAATTTGAACTATATTTCAACGTTTTTTGATGGTTCTGAGCCACCAAACACACTTAAAGCATGCAGAATCGACTCAGAATAGGAAAAGGAGACGTTTAGGTCAATTTTATGCATTCTGGCGTTCGTAGATACAAGAAAACTGTTAAAATTCTTCAGAAACGTCACTTTTGAAGTGTTTTCTTGTACTTTTAAGCCAATCAGATACCCTACGGGCTCGGAAAGTGCAACGAAACCATCAAATTTTAGCTAGAAACTGTATTTTTGTCGATTTTTATTGAATTTGAACTATATTTCAACGTTTTTTGATGGTTCTGAGCCACCAAACACACTTAAAGCATGCAGAATCGACTCAGAATAGGAAAAGGAGACGTTTAGGTCAATTTTATGCATTCTGGCGTTCGTAGATACAAGAAAACTGTTAAAATTCTTCAGAAACGTCACTTTTGAAGTGTTTTCTTGTACTTTTAAGCCAATCAGATACCCTACGGGCTCGGAAAGTGCAACGAAACCATCAAATTTTAGCTAGAAACTGTATTTTTGTCGATTTTTATTGAATTTGAACTATATTTCAACGTTTTTTGATGGTTCTGAGCCACCAAACACACTTAAAGCATGCAGAATCGACTCAGAATAGGAAAAGGAGACGTTTAGGTCAATTTTATGCATTCTGGCGTTCGTAGATACAAGAAAACTGTTAAAATTCTTCAGAAACTTCACTTTTGAAGTGTTTTCTTGTACTTTTAAGCCAATCAGATACCCTACGGGTTCGGAAAGTGCAACGAAACCATCAAATTTTAGCTAGAAACTGTATTTTTGTCGATTTTTATTGAATTTGAACTATATTTCAACGTTTTTTGATGGTTCTGAGCCACCAAACACACTTAAAGCATGCAGAATCGACTCAGAATAGGAAAAGGAGACGTTTAGGTCAATTTTATGCATTCTGGCGTTCGTAGATACAAGAAAACTGTTAAAATTCTTCAGAAACGTCACTTTTGAAGTGTTTTCTTGTACTTTTAAGCCAATCAGATACCCTACGGGCTCGGAAAGTGCAACGAAACCATCAAATTTTAGCTAGAAACTGTATTTTTGTCGATTTTTATTGAATTTGAACTATATTTCAACGTTTTTTGATGGTTCTGAGCCACCAAACACACTTAAAGCATGCAGAATCGACTCAGAATAGGAAAAGGAGACGTTTAGGTCAATTTTATGCATTCTGGCGTTCGTAGATACAAGAAAACTGTTAAAATTCTTCAGAAACGTCACTTTTGAAGTGTTTTCTTGTACTTTTAAGCCAATCAGATACCCTACGGGCTCGGAAAGTGCAACGAAACCATCAAATTTTAGCTAGAAACTGTATTTTTGTCGATTTTTATTGAATTTGAACTATATTTCAACGTTTTTTGATGGTTCTGAGCCACCAAACACACTTAAAGCATGCAGAATCGACTCAGAATAGGAAAAGGAGACGTTTAGGTCAATTTTATGCATTCTGGCGTTCGTAGATACAAGAAAACTGTTAAAATTCTTCAGAAACGTCACTTTTGAAGTGTTTTCTTGTAATTTTAAGACAATCAGATACCCTACGGGCTCGGAAAGTGCAACGAAACCATCAAATTTTAGCTAGAAATTGTATTTTTGTCGATTTTTATTGAATTTGAACTATATTTCAACGTTTTTTGATGGTTCTGAGCCACCAAACACAGAAACCATCAAATTTTGGCTAGAAACTGTATTTTTGTCGATTTTTATTGAATTTGAACTATATTTCAACGTTTTTTTGATGGTTCTGAGCCACCAAACACACTTAAAGCATGCAGAATCGACTCAGAACAGGAAAAGGAGACGTTTAGGTCAATTTTATGCATTCTGGCGTTCGTAGATACAAGAAAACTGTCAAAGTTCTTCAGAAACGTCACTTTTGAAATGTTTTCTTGTACTTTTAAGCCAATCAGATACCCTACGGGCTCGGAAAGTGCAACGAAACCATCAAATTTTAGCTAGAAACTGTATTTTTGTCGATTTTTATTGAATTTGAACTATATTTCAACGTTTTTTGATGGTTCTGAGCCACCAAACACACTTAAAGCATGCAGAATCGACTCAGAATAGGAAAAGGAGACGTTTAGGTCAATTTTATGCATTCTGGCGTTCGTAGATACAAGAAAACTGTTAAAATTCTTCAGAAACGTCACTTTTGAAGTGTTTTCTTGTACTTTTAAGCCAATCAGATACCCTACGGGCTCGGAAAGTGCAACGAAACCATCAAATTTTAGCTAGAAACTGTATTTTTGTCGATTTTTATTGAATTTGAACTATATTTCAACGTTTTTTGATGGTTCTGAGCCACCAAACACACTTAAAGCATGCAGAATCGACTCAGAATAGGAAAAGGAGACGTTTAGGTCAATTTTATGCATTCTGGCGTTCGTAGATACAAGAAAACTGTTAAAATTCTTCAGAAACGTCACTTTTGAAGTGTTTTCTTGTACTTTTAAGCCAATCAGATACCCTACGGGCTCGGAAAGTGCAACGAAACCATCAAATTTTAGCTAGAAACTGTATTTTTGTCGATTTTTATTGAATTTGAACTATATTTCAACGTTTTTTGATGGTTCTGAGCCACCAAACACACTTAAAGCATGCAGAATCGACTCAGAATAGGAAAAGGAGACGTTTAGGTCAATTTTATGCATTCTGGCGTTCGTAGATACAAGAAAACTGTTAAAATTCTTCAGAAACGTCACTTTTGAAGTGTTTTCTTGTACTTTTAAGCCAATCAGATACCCTACGGGCTCGGAAAGTGCAACGAAACCATCAAATTTTAGCTAGAAACTGTATTTTTGTCGATTTTTATTGAATTTGAACTATATTTCAACGTTTTTTGATGGTTCTGAGCCACCAAACACACTTAAAGCATGCAGAATCGACTCAGAATAGGAAAAGGAGACGTTTAGGTCAATTTTATGCATTCTGGCGTTCGTGGATACAAGAAAACTGTTAAAATTCTTCAGAAACGTCACTTTTGAAGTGTTTTCTTGTACTTTTAAGCCAATCAGATACCCTACGGGCTCGGAAAGTGCAACGAAACCATCAAATTTTAGCTAGAAACTGTATTTTTGTCGATTTTTATTGAATTTGAACTATATTTCAACGTTTTTTGATGGTTCTGAGCCACCAAACACACTTAAAGCATGCAGAATCGACTCAGAATAGGAAAAGGAGACGTTTAGGTCAATTTTATGCATTCTGGCGTTCGTAGATACAAGAAAACTGTTAAAATTCTTCAGAAACGTCACTTTTGAAGTGTTTTCTTGTACTTTTAAGCCAATCAGATACCCTACGGGCTCGGAAAGTGCAACGAAACCATCAAATTTTAGCTAGAAACTGTATTTTTGTCGATTTTTATTGAATTTGAACTATATTTCAACGTTTTTTGATGGTTCTGAGCCACCAAACACACTTAAAGCATGCAGAATCGACTCAGAATAGGAAAAGGAGACGTTTAGGTCAATTTTATGCATTCTGGCGTTCGTAGATACAAGAAAACTGTTAAAATTCTTCAGAAACGTCACTTTTGAAGTGTTTTCTTGTACTTTTAAGCCAATCAGATACCCTACGGGCTCGGAAAGTGCAACGAAACCATCAAATTTTAGCTAGAAACTGTATTTTTGTCGATTTTTATTGAATTTGAACTATATTTCAACGTTTTTTGATGGTTCTGAGCCACCAAACACACTTAAAGCATGCAGAATCGACTCAGAATAGGAAAAGGAGACGTTTAGGTCAATTTTATGAATTCTGGCGTTCGTAGATACAAGAAAACTGTTAAAATTCTTCAGAAACGTCACTTTTGAAGTGTTTTCTTGTACTTTTAAGCCAATCAGATACCCTACGGGCTCGGAAAGTGCAACCAAACCATCAAATTTTAGCTAGAAACTGTATTTTTGTCGATTTTATTGAATTTGAACTATATTTCAATTTTTTTTGATGGTTCTGAGCCACCAAACACACTTAAAGCATGCAGAATCGACTCAAAATAGGAAAAGGAGACGTTTAGGTCAATTTTATGCATTCTGGCGTTCGTAGATACAAGAAAACTGTTAAAAATTCTTCAGAAACGTCACTTTTGAAGTGTTTTCTTGTACTTTTAAGCCAATCAGATGCCCTACGGGCTCGGAAAGTGCAACGAAACCTTCAATTTTAGCTAGAAACTGTATTTTTGTCGATTTTTATTGAATTTGAACTATATTTCAACGTTTTTTGATGGTTCTGAGCCACCAAACACACTTAAAGCATGCAGAATCGACTCAGAATAGGAAAAGGAGACGTTTAGGTCAATTTTATGCATTCTGGCGTTCGTAGATACAAGAAAACTGTTAAAATTCTTCAGAAACGTCACTTTTGAAGTGTTTTCTTGTACTTTTAAGCCAATCAGATACCCTACGGGCTCGGAAAGTGCAACGAAACCATCAAATTTTAGCTAGAAACTGTATTTTTGTCGATTTTTATTGAATTTGAACTATATTTCAACGTTTTTTGATGGTTCTGAGCCACCAAACACACTTAAAGCATGCAGAATCGACTCAGAATAGGAAAAGGAGACGTTTAGGTCAATTTTATGCATTCTGGCGTTCGTAGATACAAGAAAACTGTTAAAATTCTTCAGAAACGTCACTTTTGAAGTGTTTTCTTGTGCTTTTAAGCCAATCAGATACCCTACGGGCTCGGAAAGTGCAACGAAACCATCAAATTTTAGCTAGAAACTGTATTTTTGTCGATTTTTATTGAATTTGAACTATATTTCAACGTTTTTTGATGGTTCTGAGCCACCAAACACACTTAAAGCATGCAGAATCGACTCAGAATAGGAAAAGGAGACGTTTAGGTCAATTTTATGCATTCTGGCGTTCGTAGATACAAGAAAACTGTTAAAATTCTTCAGAAACGTCACTTTTGAAGTGTTTTCTTGTACTTTTAAGCCAATCAGATACCCTACGGGCTCGGAAAGTGCAACGAAACCATCAAATTTTAGCTAGAAACTGTATTTTTGTCGATTTTTATTGAATTTGAACTATATTTCAACGTTTTTTGATGGTTCTGAGCCACCAAACACACTTAAAGCATGCAGAATCGACTCAGAATAGGAAAAGGAGACGTTTAGGTCAATTTTATGCATTCTGGCGTTCGTAGATACAAGAAAACTGTTAAAATTCTTCAGAAACGTCACTTTTGAAGTGTTTTCTTGTACTTTTAAGCCAATCAGATACCCTACGGGCTCGGAAAGTGCAACGAAACCATCAAATTTTAGCTAGAAACTGTATTTTTGTCGATTTTTATTGAATTTGAACTATATTTCAACGTTTTTTGATGGTTCTGAGCCACCAAACACACTTAAAGCATGCAGAATCGACTCAGAATAGGAAAAGGAGACGTTTAGGTCAATTTTATGCATTCTGGCGTTCGTAGATACAAGAAAACTGTTAAAATTCTTCAGAAACCTCACTTTTGAATTGTTTTCTTGTACTTTTAAGCCAATCAGATACCCTACGGGCTCGGAAAGTGCAACGAAACCATCAAATTTTAGCTAGAAACTGTATTTTTGTCGATTTTTATTGAATTTGAACTATATTTCAACGTTTTTTGATGGTTCTGAGCCACCAAACACACTTAAAGCATGCAGAATCGACTCAGAATAGGAAAAGGAGACGTTTAGGTCAATTTTATGCATTCTGGCGTTCGTAGATACAAGAAAACTGTTAAAATTCTTCAGAAACGTCACTTTTGAAGTGTTTTCTTGTACTTTTAAGCCAATCAGATACCCTACGGGCTCGGAAAGTGCAACGAAACCATCAAATTTTAGCTAGAAACTGTATTTTTGTCGATTTTTATTGAATTTGAACTAATTTCAACGTTTTTTGATGGTTCTGAGCCACCTAACACACTTAAAGCATGCAGAATCGACTCAGAATAGGAAAAGGAGACGTTTAGGTCAATTTTATGCATTCTGGCGTTCGTAGATACAAGAAAACTGTTAAAATTCTTCAGAAACGTCACTTTTGAAGTGTTTTCTTGTACTTTTAAGCCAATCAGATACCCTACGGGCTCGGAAAGTGCAACGAAACCATCAAATTTTAGCTAGAAACTGTATTTTTGTCGATTTTTATTGAATTTGAACTATATTTCAACGTTTTTTGATGGTTCTGAGCCACCAAACACACTTAAAGCATGCAGAATCGACTCAGAATAGGAAAAGGAGACGTTTAGGTCAATTTTATGCATTCTGGCGTTCGTAGATACAAGAAAACTGTTAAAATTCTTCAGAAACGTCACTTTTGAACTGTTTTCTTGTACTTTTAAGCCAATCAGATACCCTACGGGCTCGGAAAGTGCAACGAAACCATCAAATTTTAGCTAGAAACTGTATTTTTGTCGATTTTTATTGAATTTGAACTATATTTCAACGTTTTTTGATGGTTCTGAGCCACCAAACACACTTAAAGCATGCAGAATCGACTCAGAATAGGAAAAGGAGACGTTTAGGTCAATTTTATGCATTCTGGCGTTCGTAGATACAAGAAAACTGTTAAAATTCTTCAGAAACGTCACTTTTGAAGTGTTTTCTTGTACTTTTAAGCCAATCAGATACCCTACGGGCTCGGAAAGTGCAACGAAACCATCAAATTTTAGCTAGAAACTGTTTTTTTGTCGTTTTTTATTGAATTTGAACTATATTTCAACGTTTTTTGATGGTTCTGAGCCACCAAACACACTTAAAGCATGCAGAATCGACTCAGAATAGGAAAAGGAGACGTTTAGGTCAATTTTATGCATTCTGGCGTTCGTAGATACAAGAAAACTGTTAAAATTCTTCAGAAACGTCACTTTTGAAGTGTTTTCTTGTACTTTTAAGCCAATCAGATACCCTACGGGCTCGGAAAGTGCAACGAAACCATCAAATTTTAGCTAGAAACTGTATTTTTGTCGATTTTTATTGAATTTGAACTATATTTCAACGTTTTTTGATGGTTCTGAGCCACCAAACACACTTAAAGCATGCAGAATCGACTCAGAATAGGAAAAGGAGACGTTTAGGTCAATTTTATGCATTCTGGCGTTCGTAGATACAAGAAAACTGTTAAAATTCTTCAGAAACGTCACTTTTGAAGTGTTTTCTTGTACTTTTAAGCCAATCAGATACCCTACGGGCTCGGAAAGTGCAACGAAACCATCAAATTTTAGCTAGAAACTGTATTTTTGTCGATTTTTATTGAATTTGAACTATATTTCAACGTTTTTTGATGGTTCTGAGCCACCAAACACACTTAAAGCATGCAGAATCGACTCAGAATAGGAAAAGGAGACGTTTAGGTCAATTTTATGCATTCTGGCGTTCGTAGATACAAGAAAACTGTTAAAATTCTTCAGAAACGTCACTTTTGAAGTGTTTTCTTGTACTTTTAAGCCAATCAGATACCCTACGGGCTCGGAAAGTGCAACGAAACCATCAAATTTTAGCTAGAAACTGTATTTTTGTCGATTTTTATTGAATTTGAACTATATTTCAACGTTTTTTGATGGTTCTGAGCCACCAAACACACTTAAAGCATGCAGAATCGACTCAGAATAGGAAAAGGAGACGTTTAGGTCAATTTTATGCATTCTGGCGTTCGTAGATACAAGAAAACTGTTAAAATTCTTCAGAAACGTCACTTTTGAAGTGTTTTCTTGTACTTTTAAGCCAATCAGATACCCTACGGGCTCGGAAAGTGCAACGAAACCATCAAATTTTAGCTAGAAACTGTATTTTTGTCGATTTTTATTGAATTTGAACTATATTTCAACGTTTTTTGATGGTTCTGAGCCACCAAACACACTTAAAGCATGCAGAATCGACTCAGAATAGGAAAAGGAGACGTTTAGGTCAATTTTATGCATTCTGGCGTTCGTAGATACAAGAAAACTGTTAAAATTCTTCAGAAACGTCACTTTTGAAGTGTTTTCTTGTACTTTTAAGCCAATCAGATACCCAACGGGCTCGGAAAGTACAACGAAACCATCAAATTTTAGCTAGAAACTGTATTTTTGTCGATTTTTATTGAATTTGAACTATATTTCAACGTTTTTTGATGGTTCTGAGCCACCAAACACACTTAAAGCATGCAGAATCGACTCAGAATAGGAAAAGGAGACGTTTAGGTCAATTTTATGCATTCTGGCGTTCGTAGATACAAGAAAACTGTTAAAATTCTTCAGAAACGTCACTTTTGAAGTGTTTTCTTGTACTTTTAAGCCAATCAGATACCCTACGGGCTCGGAAAGTGCAACGAAACCATCAAATTTTAGCTAGAAACTGTATTTTTGTCGATTTTTATTGAATTTGAACTATATTTCAACGTTTTTTGATGGTTCTGAGCCACCAAACACACTTAAAGCATGCAGAATCGACTCAGAATAGGAAAAGGAGACGTTTAGGTCAATTTTATGCATTCTGGCGTTCGTAGATACAAGAAAACTGTTAAAATTCTTCAGAAACGTCACTTTTGAAGTGTTTTCTTGTACTTTTAAGCCAATCAGATACCCTACGGGCTCGGAAAGTGCAACGAAACCATCAAATTTTAGCTAGAAACTGTATTTTTGTCGATTTTTATTGAATTTGAACTATATTTCAACGTTTTTTGATGGTTCTGAGCCACCAAACACACTTAAAGCATGCAGAATCGACTCAGAATAGGAAAAGGAGACGTTTAGGTCAATTTTATGCATTCTGGCGTTCGTAGATACAAGAAAACTGTTAAAATTCTTCAGAAACGTCACTTTTGAAGTGTTTTCTTGTACTTTTAAGCCAATCAGATACCCTACGGGCTCGGAAAGTGCAACGAAACCATCAAATTTTAGCTAGAAACTGTATTTTTGTCGATTTTTATTGAATTTGAACTATGTTTCAACGTTTTTTGATGGTTCTGAGCCACCAAACACACTTAAAGCATGCAGAATCGACTCAGAATAGGAAAAGGAGACGTTTAGGTCAATTTTATGCATTCTGGCGTTCGTAGATACAAGAAAACTGTTAAAATTCTTCAGAAACGTCACTTTTGAAGTGTTTTCTTGTACTTTTAAGCCAATCAGATACCCTACGGGCTCGGAAAGTGCAACGAAACCATCAAATTTTAGCTAGAAACTGTATTTTTGTCGATTTTTATTGAATTTGAACTATATTTCAACGTTTTTTGATGGTTCTGAGCCACCAAACACACTTAAAGCATGCAGAATCGACTCAGAATAGGAAAAGGAGACGTTTAGGTCAATTTTATGCATTCTGGCGTTCGTAGATACAAGAAAACTGTTAAAATTCTTCAGAAACGTCACTTTTGAAGTGTTTTCTTGTACTTTTAAGCCAATCAGATACCCTACGGGCTCGGAAAGTGCAACGAAACCATCAAATTTTAGCTAGAAACTGTATTTTTGTCGATTTTTATTGAATTTGAACTATATTTCAACGTTTTTTGATGGTTCTGAGCCACCAAACACACTTAAAGCATGCAGAATCGACTCAGAATAGGAAAAGGAGACGTTTAGGTCAATTTTATGCATTCTGGCGTTCGTAGATACAAGAAAACTGTTAAAATTCTTCAGAAACGTAACTTTTGAAGTGTTTTCTTGTACTTTTAAGCCAATCAGATACCCTATGGGCTCGGAAAGTGCAACGAAACCATCAAATTTTAGCTAGAAACTGTATTTTTGTCGATTTTTATTGAATTTGAACTATATTTCAACGTTTTTTGATGGTTCTGAGCCACCAAAACACACTTAAAGCATGCAGAATCGACTCAGAATAGGAAAAGGAGACGTTTAGGTCAATTTTACGCATTCTGGCGTTCGTAGATACAAGAAAACTGTTAAAATTCTTCAGAAACGTCACTTTTGAAGTGTTTTCTTGTACTTTTAAGCCAATCAGATACCCTACGGGCTCGGAAATTGCAACGAAACCATCAAATTTTAGCTAGAAACTGTATTTTTGTCGATTTTTATTGAATTTGAACTATATTTCAACGTTTTTTGATGGTTCTGAGCCACCAAACACACTTAAAGCATGCAGAATCGACTCAGAATAGGAAAAGGAGACGTTTAGGTCAATTTTATGCATTCTGGCGTTCGTAGATACAAGAAAACTGTTAAAATTCTTCAGAAACGTCACTTTTGAAGTGTTTTCTTGTACTTTTAAGCCAATCAGATACCCTACGGGCTCGGAAAGTGCTACGAAACCATCAAATTTTAGCTAGAAACTGTATTTTTGTCGATTTTTATTGAATTTGAACTATATTTCAACGTTTTTTGATGGTTCTGAGCCACCAAACACACTTAAAGCATGCAGAATCGACTCAGAATAGGAAAAGGAGACGTTTAGGTCAATTTTATGCATTCTGGCGTTCGTAGATACAAGAAAACTGTTAAAATTCTTCAGAAACGTAACTTTTGAAGTGTTTTCTTGTACTTTTAAGCCAATCAGATACCCTATGGGCTCGGAAAGTGCAACGAAACCATCAAATTTTAGCTAGAAACTGTATTTTTGTCGATTTTTATTGAATTTGAACTATATTTCAACGTTTTTTGATGGTTCTGAGCCACCAAACACACTTAAAGCATGCAGAATCGACTCAGAATAGGAAAAGGAGACGTTTAGGTCAATTTTACGCATTCTGGCGTTCGTAGATACAAGAAAACTGTTAAAATTCTTCAGAAACGTCACTTTTGAAGTGTTTTCTTGTACTTTTAAGCCAATCAGATACCCTACGGGCTCGGAAATTGCAACGAAACCATCAAATTTTAGCTAGAAACTGTATTTTTGTCGATTTTTATTGAATTTGAACTATATTTCAACGTTTTTTGATGGTTCTGAGCCACCAAACACACTTAAAGCATGCAGAATCGACTCAGAATAGGAAAAGGAGACGTTTAGGTCAATTTTATGCATTCTGGCGTTCGTAGATACAAGAAAACTGGTAAAATTCTTCAGAAACGTCACTTTTGAAGTGTTTTCTTGTACTTTTAAGCCAATCAGATACCCTACGGGCTCGGAAAGTGCTACGAAACCATCAAATTTTAGCTAGAAACTGTATTTTTGTCGATTTTTATTGAATTTGAACTATATTTCAACGTTTTTTGATGGTTCTGAGCCACCAAACACACTTAAAGCATGCAGAATCGACTCAGAATAGGAAAAGGAGACGTTTAGGTCAATTTTATGCATTCTGGCGTTCGTAGATACAAGAAAACTGTTAAAATTCTTCAGAAACGTCACTTTTGAAGTGTTTTCTTGTACTTTTAAGCCAATCAGATACCCTACGGGCTCGGAAAGTGCAACGAAACCATCAAATTTTAGCTAGAAACTGTATTTTTGTCGATTTTTATTGAATTTGAACTATATTTCAACGTTTTTTGATGGTTCTGAGCCACCAAACACACTTAAAGCATGCAGAATCGACTCAGAATAGGAAAAGGAGACGTTTAGGTCAATTTTATGCATTCTGGCGTTCGTAGATACAAGAAAACTGTTAAAATTCTTCAGAAACGTCACTTTTGAAGTGTTTTCTTGTACTTTTAAGCCAATCAGATACCCTACGGGCTCGGAAAGTGCAACGAAACCATCAAATTTTAGCTAGAAACTGTATTTTTGTCGATTTTTATTGAATTTGAACTATATTTCAACGTTTTTTGATGGTTCTGAGCCACCAAACACACTTAAAGCATGCAGAATCGACTCAGAATAGGAAAAGGAGACGTTTAGGTCAATTTTATGCATTCTGGCGTTCGTAGATACAAGAAAACTGTTAAAATTCTTCAGAAACGTCACTTTTGAAGTGTTTTCTTGTACTTTTAAGCCAATCAGATACCCTACGGGCTCGGAAAGTGCAACGAAACCATCAAATTTTAGCTAGAAACTGTATTTTTGTCGATTTTTATTGAATTTGAACTATATTTCAACGTTTTTTGATGGTTCTGAGCCACCAAACACACTTAAAGCATGCAGAATCGACTCAGAATAGGAAAAGGAGACGTTTAGGTCAATTTTATGCATTCTGGCGTTCGTAGATACAAGAAAACTGTTAAAATTCTTCAGAAACGTCACTTTTGAAGTGTTTTCTTGTACTTTTAAGCCAATCAGATACCCTACGGGCTCGGAAAGTGCAACGAAACCATCAAATTTTAGCTAGAAACTGTATTTTTGTCGATTTTTATTTAATTTGAACTATATTTCAACGTTTTTTGATGGTTCTGAGCCACCAAACACACTTAAAGCATGCAGAATCGACTCATAATAGGAAAAGGAGACGTTTAGGTCAATTTTATGCATTCTGGCGTTCGTAGATACAAGAAAACTGTTAAAATTCTTCAGAAACGTCACTTTTGAAGTGTTTTCTTGTACTTTTAAGCCAATCAGATACCCTACGGACTCGGAAAGTGCAACGAAACCATCAAATTTTAGCTAGAAACTGTATTTTTGTCGATTTTTATTGAATTTGAACTATATTTCAACGTTTTTTGATGGTTCTGAGCCACCAAACACACTTAAAGCATGCAGAATCGACTCAGAATAGGAAAAGGAGACGTTTAGGTTGATATCTCAATTTTAATGTATGATTCTGGCGTTCGTAGATACAAGAAAACTGCTAAAATTCTTCAGAAACGTCACTTTTGAAGTGTTTTCTTGTACTTTTAAGCCAATCAGATACCCTACGGGCTCGGAAAGTGCAACGAAACCATCAAATTTTAGCTAGAAACTGTATTTTTGTCGATTTTTATTGAATTTGAACTATATTTCAACGTTTTTTGATGGTTCTGAGCCACCAAACACACTTAAAGCATGCAGAATCGACTCAGAATAGGAAAAGGAGACGTTTAGGT
>NW_026973203.1:0-37825 GCF_036711695.1 Zophobas morio | reverse complement strand
AATTTTAGCTAGAAACTGTATTTTTGTCGATTTTTATTGAATTTGAACTATATTTCAACGTTTTTTGATGGTTCTGAGCCACCAAACACACTTAAAGCATGCAGAATCGACTCAGAATAGGAAAAGGAGACGTTTAGGTAAATTTTATGCATTCTGGCGTTCGTAGATACAAGAAAACTGTTAAAATTCTTCAGAAACGTCACTTTTGAAGTGTTTTCTTGTACTTTTAAGCCAATCAGATACCCTACGGGCTCGGAAAGTGCAACGAAACCATCAAATTTTAGCTAGAAACTGTATTTTTGTCGATTTTTATTGAATTTGAACTATATTTCAACGTTTTTTGATGGTTCTGAGCCACCAAACACACTTAAAGCATGCAGAATCGACTCAGAATAGGAAAAGGAGACGTTTAGGTCAATTTTATGCATTCTGGCGTTCGTAGACACAAGAAAACTGTTAAAATTCTTCAGAAACGTCACTTTTGAAGTGTTTTCTTGTACTTTTAAGCCAATCAGATACCCTACGGGCTCGGAAAGTGCAACGAAACCATCAAATTTTAGCTAGAAACTGTATTTTTGTCGATTTTTATTGAATTTGAACTATATTTCAACGTTTTTTGATGGTTCTGAGCCACCAAACACACTTAAAGCATGCAGAATCGACTCAGAATAGGAAAAGGAGACGTTTAGGTCAATTTTATGCATTCTGGCGTTCGTAGATACAAGAAAACTGTTAAAATTCTTCAGAAACGTCACTTTTGAAGTGTTTTCTTGTACTTTTAAGCCAATCAGATACCCTACGGGCTCGGAAAGTGCAACGAAACCATCAAATTTTAGCTAGAAACTGTATTTTTGTCGATTTTTATTGAATTTGAACTATATTTCAACGTTTTTTGATGGTTCTGAGCCACCAAACACACTTAAAGCATGCAGAATCGACTCAGAATAGGAAAAGGAGACGTTTAGATCAATTTTATGCATTCTGGCGTTCGTAGATACAAGAAAACTGTTAAAATTCTTCAGAAACGTCACTTTTGAAGTGTTTTCTTGTACTTTTAAGCCAATCAGATACCCTACGGGCTCGGAAAGTGCAACGAAACCATCAAATTTTAGCTAGAAACTGTATTTTTGTCGATTTTTATTGAATTTGAACTATATTTCAACGTTTTTTGATGGTTCTGAGCCACCAAACACACTTAAAGCATGCAGAATCGACTCAGAATAGGAAAAGGAGACGTTTAGGTCAATTTTATGCATTCTGGCGTTCGTAGATACAAGAAAACTGTTAAAATTCTTCAGAAACGTCACTTTTGAAGTGTTTTCTTGTACTTTTAAGCCAATCAGATACCCTACGGGCTCGGAAAGTGCAACGAAACCATCAAATTTTAGCTAGAAACTGTATTTTTGTCGATTTTTATTGAATTTGAACTATATTTCAACGTTTTTTGATGGTTCTGAGCCACCAAACACACTTAAAGCATGCAGAATCGACTCAGAATAGGAAAAGGAGACGTTTAGGTCAATTTTATGCATTCTGGCGTTCGTAGATACAAGAAAACTGTTAAAATTCTTCAGAAACGTCACTTTTGAAGTGTTTTCTTGTACTTTTAAGCCAATCAGATACCCTACGGGCTCGGAAAGTGCAACGAAACCATCAAATTTTAGCTAGAAACTGTATTTTTGTCGATTTTTATTGAATTTGAACAATATTTCAACGTTTTTTGATGGTTCTGAGCCACCAAACACACTTAAAGCATGCAGAATCGACTCAGAATAGGAAAAGGAGACGTTTAGGTCAATTTTATGCATTCTGGCGTTCGTAGATACAAGAAAACTGTTAAAATTCTTCAGAAACGTCACTTCTGAAGTGTTTTCTTGTACTTTTAAGCCAATCAGATACCCTACGGGCTCGGAAAGTGCAACGAAACCATCAAATTTTAGCTAGAAACTGTATTTTTGTCGATTTTTATTGAATTTGAACTATATTTCAACGTTTTTTGATGGTTCTGAGCCACCAAACACACTTAAAGCATGCAGAATCGACTCAGAATAGGAAAAGGAGACGTTTAGGTCGATTTTATGCATTCTGGCGTTCGTAGATACAAGAAAACTGTTAAAATTCTTCAGAAACGTCACTTTTGAAGTGTTTTCTTGTACTTTTAAGCCAATCAGATACCCTACGGGCTCGGAAAGTGCAACGAAACCATCAAATTTTAGCTAGAAACTGTATTTTTGTCGATTTTTATTGAATTTGAACTATATTTCAACGTTTTTTGATGGTTCTGAGCCACCAAACACACTTAAAGCATGCAGAATCGACTCAGAATAGGAAAAGGAGACGTTTAGGTCAATTTTATGCATTCTGGCGTTCGTAGATACAAGAAAACTGTTAAAATTCTTCAGAAACGTCACTTTTGAAGTGTTTTCTTGTACTTTTAAGCCAATCAGATACCCTACGGGCTCGGAAAGTGCAACGAAACCATCAAATTTTAGCTAGAAACTGTATTTTTGTCGATTTTTATTGAATTTGAACTATATTTCAAGGTTTTTTGATGGTTCTGAGCCACCAAACACACTTAAAGCATGCAGAATCGACTCAGAATAGGAAAAGGAGACGTTTAGGTCAATTTTATGCATTCTGGCGTTCGTAGATACAAGAAAACTGTTAAAATTCTTCAGAAACGTCACTTTTGAAGTGTTTTCTTGTACTTTTAAGCCAATCAGATACCCTACGGGCTCGGAAAGTGCAACGAAACCATCAAATTTTAGCTAGAAACTGTATTTTTGTCGATTTTTATTGAATTTGAACTATATTTCAACGTTTTTTGATGGTTCTGAGCCACCAAACACACTTAAAGCATGCAGAATCGACTCAGAATAGGAAAAGGAGACGTTTAGGTCAATTTTATGCATTCTGGCGTTCGTAGATACAAGAAAACTGTTAAAATTCTTCAGAAACGTCACTTTTGAAGTGTTTTCTTGTACTTTTAAGCCAATCAGATACCCAACGGGCTCGGAAAGTGCAACGAAACCATCAAATTTTAGCTAGAAACTGTATTTTTGTCGATTTTTATTGAATTTGAACTATATTTCAACGTTTTTTGATGGTTCTGAGCCACCAAACACGCTTAAAGCATGCAGAATCGACTCAGAATAGGAAAAGGAGACGTTTAGGTCAATTTTATGCATTCTGGCGTTCGTAGATACAAGAAAACTGTTAAAATTCTTCAGAAACGTCACTTTTGAAGTGTTTTCTTGTACTTTTAAGCCAATCAGATACCCTACGGGCTCGGAAAGTGCAACGAAACCATCAAATTTTAGCTAGAAACTGTATTTTTGTTGATTTTTATTGAATTTGAACTATATTTCAACGTTTTTTGATGGTTCTGAGCCACCAAACACACTTAAAGCATGCAGAATCGACTCAGAATAGGAAAAGGAGACGTTTAGGTCAATTTTATGCATTCTGGCGTTCGTAGACACAAGAAAACTGTTAAAATTCTTCAGAAACGTCACTTTTGAAGTGTTTTCTTGTACTTTTAAGCCAATCAGATACCCTACGGGCTCGGAAAGTGCAACGAAACCATCAAATTTTAGCTAGAAACTGTATTTTTGTCGATTTTTATTGAATTTGAACTATATTTCAACGTTTTTTGATGGTTCTGAGCCACCAAACACACTTAAAGCATGCAGAATCGACTCAGAATAGGAAAAGGAGACGTTTAGGTCAATTTTATGCATTCTGGCGTTCGTAGATACAAGAAAACTGTTAAAATTCTTCAGAAACGTCACTTTTGAAGTGTTTTCTTGTACTTTTAAGCCAATCAGATACCCAACGGGCTCGGAAAGTGCAACGAAACCATCAAATTTTAGCTAGAAACTGTATTTTTGTCGATTTTTATTGAATTTGAACTATATTTCAACGTTTTTTGATGGTTCTGAGCCACCAAACACACTTAAAGCATGCAGAATCGACTCAGAATAGGAAAAGGAGACGTTTAGGTCAATTTTATGCATTCTGGCGTTCGTAGATACAAGAAAACTGTTAAAATTCTTCAGAAACGTCACTTTTGAAGTGTTTTCTTGTACTTTTAAGCCAATCAGATACCCTACGGGCTGAGAAAGTGCAACGAAACCATCAAATTTTAGCTAGAAACTGTATTTTTGTCGATTTTTATTGAATTTGAACTATATTTCAACGTTTTTTGATGGTTCTGAGCCACCAAACACACTTAAAGCATGCAGAATCGACTCAGAATAGGAAAAGGGGACGTCTAGGTCAATTTTATGCATTCTGGCGTTCGTAGATACAAGAAAACTGTTAAAATTCTTCAGAAACGTCACTTTTGAAGTGTTTTCTTGTACTTTTAAGCCAATCAGATACCCTACGGGCTCGGAAAGTGCAACGAACCCATCAAATTTTAGCTAGAAACTGTATTTTTGTCGATTTTTATTGAATTTGAACTATATTTCAACGTTTTTTGATGGTTCTGAGCCACCAAACACACTTAAAGCATGCAGAATCGACTCAGAATAGGAAAAGGAGACGTTTAGGTCAATTTTATGCATTCTGGCGTTCGTAGATACAAGAAAAGTGTTAAAATTCTTCAGAAACGTCACTTTTGAAGTGTTTTCTTGTACTTTTAAGCCAATCAGATACCCTACGGGCTCGGAAAGTGCAACGAAACCATCAAATTTTAGCTAGAAACTGTATTTTTGTCGATTTTTATTGAATTTGAACTATATTTCAACGTTTTTTGATGGTTCTGAGCCACCAAACACACTTAAAGCATGCAGAATCGACTCAGAATAGGAAAAGGAGACGTCTAGGTCAATTTTATGCATTCTGGCGTTCGTAGATACAAGAAAACTGTTAAAATTCTTCAGAAACGTCACTTTTGAAGTGTTTTCTTGTACTTTTAAGCCAATCAGATACCCTAGGGGCTCGGAAAGTGCAACGAAACCATCAAATTTTAGCTAGAAACTGTATTTTTGTCGATTTTTATTGAATTTGAACTATATTTCAACGTTTTTTGATGGTTCTGAGCCACCAAACACACTTAAAGCATGCAGAATCGACTCAGAATAGGAAAAGGAGACGTTTAGGTCAATTTTATGCATTCTGGCGTTTGTAGATACAAGAAAACTGTTAAAATTCTTCAGAAACGTCACTTTTGAAGTGTTTTCTTGTACTTTTAAGCCAATCAGATACCCTACGGGCTCGGAAAGTGCAACGAAACCATCAAATTTTAGCTAGAAACTGTATTTTTGTCGATTTTTATTGAATTTGAACTATATTTCAACGTTTTTTGATGGTTCTGAGCCACCAAACACACTTAAAGCATGCAGAATCGACTCAGAATAGGAAAAGGAGACGTTTAGGTCAATTTTATGCATTCTGGCGTTCGTAGATACAAGAAAACTGTTAAAATTCTTCAGAAACGTCACTTTTGAAGTGTTTTCTTGTACTTTTAAGGCAATCAGATACCCAACGGGCTCGGAAAGTGCAACGAAACCATCAAATTTTAGCTAGAAACTGTATTTTTGTCGATTTTTATTGAATTTGAACTATATTTCAACGTTTTTTGATGGTTCTGAGCCACCAAACACACTTAAAGCATGCAGAATCGACTCAGAATAGGAAAAGGAGACGTTTAGGTCAATTTTATGCATTCTGGCGTTCGTAGATACAAGAAAACTGTTAAAATTCTTCAGAAACGTCACTTTTGAAGTGTTTTCTTGTACTTTTAAGCCAATCAGATACCCTACGGGCTCGGAAAGTGCAACGAAACCATCAAATTTTAGCTAGAAACTGTATTTTTGTCGATTTTTATTGAATCTGAACTATATTTCAACGTTTTTTGATGGTTCTGAGCCACCAAACACACTTAAAGCATGCAGAATCGACTCAGAATAGGAAAAGGAGACGTTTAGGTCAATTTTATGCATTCTGGCGTTCGTAGATACAAGAAAACTGTTAAAATTCTTCAGAAACGTCACTTTTGAAGTGTTTTCTTGTACTTTTAAGCCAATCAGATACCCAACGGGCTCGGAAAGTGCAACGAAACCATCAAATTTTAGCTAGAAACTGTATTTTTGTCGATTTTTATTGAATTTGAACTATATTTCAACGTTTTTTGATGGTTCTGAGCCACCAAACACACTTAAAGCATGCAGAATCGACTCAGAATAGGAAAAGGAGACGTTTAGGTCAATTTTATGCATTCTGGCGTTCGTAGATACAAGAAAACTGTTAAAATTCTTCAGAAACGTCACTTTTGAAGTGTTTTCTTGTACTTTTAAGCCAATCAGATACCCTACGGGCTCGGAAAGTGCAACGAAACCATCAAATTTTAGCTAGAAACTGTATTTTTGTCGATTTTTATTGAATTTGAACTATATTTCAACGTTTTTTGATGGTTCTGAGCCACCAAACACACTTAAAGCATGCAGAATCGACTCAGAATAGGAAAAGGAGACGTTTAGGTCAATTTTATGCATTCTGGCGTTCGTAGATACAAGAAAACTGTTAAAATTCTTCAGAAACGTCACTTATGAAGTGTTTTCTTGTACTTTTAAGCCAATCAGATACCCTACGGGCTCGGAAAGTGCAACGAAACCATCAAATTTTAGCTAGAAACTGTATTTTTGTCGATTTTTATTGAATTTGAACTATATTTCAACGTTTTTTGATGGTTCTGAGCCACCAAACACACTTAAAGCATGCAGAATCGACTCAGAATAGGAAAAGGAGACGTTTAGGTCAATTTTATGCATTCTGGCGTTCGTAGATACAAGAAAACTGTTAAAATTCTTCAGAAACGTCACTTTTGAAGTGTTTTCTTGTACTTTTAAGCCAATCAGATACCCTACGGGCTCGGAAAGTGCAACGAAACCATCAAATTTTAGCTAGAAACTGTATTTTTGTCGATTTTTATTGAATTTGAACTATATTTCAACGTTTTTTGATGGTTCTGAGCCACCAAACACACTTAAAGCATGCAGAATCGACTCAGAATAGGAAAAGGAGATGTTTAGGTCAATTTTATGCATTCTGGCGTTCGTAGATACAAGAAAACTGTTAAAATTCTTCAGAAACGTCACTTTTGAAGTGTTTTCTTGTACTTTTAAGCCAATCAGATACCCTACGGGCTCGGAAAGTGCAACGAAACCATCAAATTTTAGCTAGAAACTGTATTTTTGTCGATTTTTATCGAATTTGAACTATATTTCAACGTTTTTTGATGGTTCTGAGCCACCAAACACACTTAAAGCATGCAGAATCGACTCAGAATAGGAAAAGGAGACGTTTAGGTCAATTTTATGCATTCTGGCGTTCGTAGATACAAGAAAACTGTTAAAATTCTTCAGAAACGTCACTTTTGAAGTGTTTTCTTGTACTTTTAAGCCAATCAGATACCCTACGGGCTCGGAAAGTGCAACGAAACCATCAAATTTAAGCTAGAAACTGTATTTTTGTCGATTTTTATTGAATTTGAACTATATTTCAACGTTTTTTGATGGTTCTGAGCCACCAAACACACTTAAAGCATGCAGAATCGACTCAGAATAGGAAAAGGAGACGGTTAGGTCAATTTTATGCATTCTGGCGTTCGTAGATACAAGAAAACTGTTAAAATTCTTCAGAAACGTCACTTTTGAAGTGTTTTCTTGTACTTTTAAGCCAATCAGATACCCTACGGGCTCGGAAAGTGCAACGAAACCATCAAATTTTAGCTAGAAACTGTATTTTTGTCGATTTTTATTGAATTTGAACTATATTTCAACGTTTTTTGATGGTTCTGAGCCACCAAACACACTTAAAGCATGCAGAATCGACTCAGAATAGGAAAAGGAGACGTTTAGGTCAATTTTATGCATTCTGGCGTTCGTAGATACAAGAAAACTGTTAAAATTCTTCAGAAACGTCACTTTTGAAGTGTTTTCTTGTACTTTTAAGCCAATCAGATACCCTACGGGCTCGGAAAGTGCAACGAAACCATCAAATTTTAGCTAGAAACTGTATTTTTGTCGATTTTTATTGAATTTGAACTATATTTCAACGTTTTTTGATGGTTCTGAGCCACCAAACACACTTAAAGCATGCAGAATCGACTCAGAATAGGAAAAGGAGACGTTTAGGTCAATTTTATGCATTCTGGCGTTCGTAGATACAAGAAAACTGTTAAAATTCTTCAGAAACGTCACTTTTGAAGTGTTTTCTTGTACTTTTAAGCCAATCAGATACCCTACGGGCTCGGAAAGTGCAACGAAACCATCAAATTTTAGCTAGAAACTGTATTTTTGTCGATTTTTATTGAATTTGAACTATATTTCAACGTTTTTTGATGGTTCTGAGCCACCAAACACACTTAAAGCATGCAGAATCGACTCAGAATAGGAAAAGGAGATGTTTAGGTCAATTTTATGCATTCTGGCGTTCGTAGATACAAGAAAACTGTTAAAATTCTTCAGAAACGTCACTTTTGAAGTGTTTTCTTGTACTTTTAAGCCAATCAGATACCCTACGGGCTCGGAAAGTGCAACGAAACCATCAAATTTTAGCTAGAAACTGTATTTTTGTCGATTTTTATTGAATTTGAACTATATTTCAACGTTTTTTGATGGTTCTGAGCCACCAAACACACTTAAAGCATGCAGAATCGACTCAGAATAGGAAAAGGAGACGTTTAGGTCAATTTTATGCATTCTGGCGTTCGTAGATACAAGAAAACTGTTAAAATTCTTCAGAAATGTCACTTTTGAAGTGTTTTCTTGTACTTTTAAGCCAATCAGATACCCAACGGGCTCGGAAAGTGCAACGAAACCATCAAATTTTAGCTAGAAACTGTATTTTTGTCGATTTTTATTGAACTGGAACTATATTTCAACGTTTTTTGATGGTTCTGAGCCACCAAACACACTTAAAGCATGCAGAATCGACTCAGAATAGGAAAAGGAGACGTTTAGGTCAATTTTATGCATTCTGGCGTTCGTAGATACAAGAAAACTGTTAAAGTTCTTCAGAAACGTCACTTTTGAAGTGTTTTCTTGTACTTTTAAGCCAATCAGATACCCTACGGGCTCGGAAAGTGCAACGAAACCATCAAATTTTAGCTAGAAACTGTATTTTTGTCGATTTTTATTGAATTTGAACTATATTTCAACGTTTTTTGATGGTTCTGAGCCACCAAACACACTTAAAGCATGCAGAATCGACTCAGAATAGGAAAAGGAGACGTTTAGGTCAATTTTATGCATTCTGGCGTTCGTAGACACAAGAAAACTGTTAAAATTCTTCAGAAACGTCACTTTTGAAGTGTTTTCTTGTACTTTTAAGCCAATCAGATACCCTACGGGCTCGGAAAGTGCAACGAATCCATCAAATTTTAGCTAGAAACTGTATTTTTGTCGATTTTTATTGAATTTGAACTATATTTCAACGTTTTTTGATGGTTCTGAGCCACCAAACACACTTAAAGCATGCAGAATCGACTCAGAATAGGAAAAGGAGACGTTTAGGTCAATTTTATGCATTCTGGCGTTCGTAGATACAAGAAAACTGTTAAAATTCTTCAGAAACGTCACTTTTGAAGTGTTTTCTTGTACTTTTAAGCCAATCAGATACCCGACGGGCTCGGAAAGTGCAACGAAACCATCAAATTTTAGCTAGAAACTGTATTTTTGTCGATTTTTATTGAATTTGAACTATATTTCAACGTTTTTTGATGGTTCTGAGCCACCAAACACACTTAAAGCATGCAGAATCGACTCAGAATAGGAAAAGGAGACGTTTAGGTCAATTTTATGCATTCTGGCGTTCGTAGATACAAGAAAACTGTTAAAATTCTTCAGAAACGTCACTTTTGAAGTGTTTTCTTGTACTTTTAAGCCAATCAGATACCCTACGGGCTCGGAAAGTGCAACGAAACCATCAAATTTTAGCTAGAAACTGTATTTTTGTCGATTTTTATTGAATTTGAACTATATTTCAACGTTTTTTGATGGTTCTGAGCCACCAAACACACTTAAAGCATGCAGAATCGACTCAGAATAGGAAAAGGAGACGTTTAGGTCAATTTTATGCATTCTGGCGTTCGTAGACACAAGAAAACTGTTAAAATTCTTCAGAAACGTCACTTTTGAAGTGTTTTCTTGTACTTTTAAGCCAATCAGATACCCTACGGGCTCGGAAAGTGCAACGAAACCATCAAATTTTAGCTAGAAACTGTATTTTTGTCGATTTTTATTGAATTTGAACTATATTTCAACGTTTTTTGATGGTTCTGAGCCACCAAACACACTTAAAGCATGCAGAATCGACTCAGAATAGGAAAAGGAGACGTTTAGGTCAATTTTATGCATTCTGGCGTTCGTAGATACAAGAAAACTGTTAAAATTCTTCAGAAACGTCACTTTTGAAGTGTTTTCTTGTACTTTTAAGCCAATCAGATACCCAACGGGCTCGGAAAGTGCAACGAAACCATCAAATTTTAGCTAGAAACTGTATTTTTGTCGATTTTTATTGAATTTGAACTTTATTTCAACGTTTTTTGATGGTTCTGAGCCACCAAACACACTTAAAGCATGCAGAATCGACTCAGAATAGGAAAAGGAGACGTTTAGGTCAATTTTATGCATTCTGGCGTTCGTAGATACAAGAAAACTGTTAAAATTCTTCAGAAACGTCACTTTTGAAGTGTTTTCTTGTACTTTTAAGCCAATCAGATACCCCACGGGCTCGGAAAGTGCAACGAAACCATCAAATTTTAGCTAGAAACTGTATTTTTGTCGATTTTTATTGAATTTGAACTATATTTCAACGTTTTTGATGGTTCTGAGCCACCAAACACACTTAAAGCATGCAGAATCGACTCAGAATAGGAAAAGGAGACGTTTAGGTCAATTTTATGCATTCTGGCGTTCGTAGATACAAGAAAACTGTTAAAATTCTTCAGAAACGTCACTTTTGAAGTGTTTTCTTGTACTTTTAAGCCAATCAGATACCCTACGGGCTCGGAAAGTGCAACGAAACCATCAAATTTTAGCTAGAAACTGTATTTTTGTCGATTTTTATTGAATTTGAACTATATTTCAACGTTTTTTGATGGTTCTGAGCCACCAAACACACTTAAAGCATGCAGAAACGACTCAGAATAGGAAAAGGAGACGTTTAGGTCAATTTTATGCATTCTGGCGTTCGTAGATACAAGAAAACTGTTAAAATTCTTCAGGAACGTCACTTTTGAAGTGTTTTCTTGTACTTTTAAGCCAATCAAATACCCCACGGGCTCGGAAAGTGCAACGAAACCATCAAATTTTAGCTAGAAACTGTATTTTTGTCGATTTTTATTGAATTTGAACTATATTTCAACGTTTTTGATGGTTCTGAGCCACCAAACACACTTAAAGCATGCAGAATCGACTCAGAATAGGAAAAGGAGACGTTTAGGTCAATTTTATGCATTCTGGCGTTCGTAGATACAAGAAAACTGTTAAAATTCTTCAGAAACGTCACTTTTGAAGTGTTTTCTTGTACTTTTAAGCCAATCAGATATCCTACGGGCTCGGAAAGTGCAACGAAACCATCAAATTTTAGCTAGAAACTGTATTTTTGTCGATTTTTATTGAATTTGAACTATATTTCAACGTTTTTTGATGGTTCTGAGCCACCAAACACACTTAAAGCATGCAGAAACGACTCAGAATAGGAAAAGGAGACGTTTAGGTCAATTTTATGCATTCTGGCGTTCGTAGATACAAGAAAACTGTTAAAATTCTTCAGAAACGTCACTTTTGAAGTGTTTTCTTGTACTTTTAAGCCAATCAGATACCCTACGGGCTCGGAAAGTGCAACGAAACCATCAAATTTTAGCTAGAAACTGTATTTTTGTCGATTTTTATTGAATTTGAACTATATTTCAACGTTTTTTGATGGTTCTGAGCCACCAAACACACTTAAAGCATGCAGAATCGACTCAGAATAGGAAAAGGAGACGTTTAGGTCAATTTTATGCATTCTGGCGTTTGTAGTTACAAGAAAACTGTTAAAATTCTTCAGAAACGTCACTTTTGAAGTGTTTTCTTGTACTTTTAAGCCAATCAGATACCCTACGGGCTCGGAAAGTGCAACGAAACCATCAAATTTTAGCTAGAAACTGTATTTTTGTCGATTTTTATTGAATTTGAACTATATTTCAACGTTTTTTGATGGTTCTGAGCCACCAAACACACTTAAAGCATGCAGAATTGACTCAGAATAGGAAAAGGAGACGTTTAGGTCAATTTTATGCATTCTGGCGTTCGTAGATACAAGAAAACTGTTAAAGTTCTTCAGAAACGTCACTTTTGAAGTGTTTTCTTGTACTTTTAAGCCAATCAGATACCCTACGGGCTCGGAAAGTGCAATGAAACCATCAAATTTTAGCTAGAAACTGTATTTTTGTCGATTTTTATTGAATTTGAACTATATTTCAACGTTTTTTGATAGTTCTGAGCCACCAAACACACTTAAAGCATGCAGAATCGACTCAGAATAGGAAAAGGAGACGTTTAGGTCAAATTTATGCATTCTGGCGTTCGTAGATACAAGAAAACTGTTAAAATTCTTCAGAAACGTCACTTTTGAAGTGTTTTCTTGTACTTTTAAGCCAATCAGATACCCAAAGGGCTTGGAAAGTGCAACGAAACCATCAAATTTTAGCTAGAAACTGTATTTTTGTCGATTTTTATTGAATTTGAACTATATTTCAACGTTTTTTGATGGTTCTGAGCCACCAAACACACTTAAAGCATGCAGAATCGACTCAGAATAGGAAAAGGAGACGTTTAGGTCAATTTTATGCATTCTGGCGTTCGTAGATACAAGAAAACTGTTAAAATTCTTCAGAAACGTCACTTTTGAAGTGTTTTCTTGTACTTTTAAGCCAACCAGATACCCTACGGGCTCGGAAAGTGCAACGAAACCATCAAATTTTAGCTAGAAACTGTATTTTTGTCGATTTTTATTGAATTTGAACTATATTTCAACGTTTTCTGATGGTTCTGAGCCACCAAACACACTTAAAGCATGCAGAATCGACTCAGAATAGGAAAAGGAGACGTTTAGGTCAATTTTATGCATTCTGGCGTTCGTAGATACAAGAAAACTGTTAAAATTCTTCAGAAACGTCACTTTTGAAGTGTTTTCTTGTACTTTTAAGCCAATCAGATACCCTACGGGCTCGGAAAGTGCAACGAAACCATCAAATTTTAGCTAGAAACTGTATTTTTGTCGATTTTTATTGAATTTGAACTATATTTCAACGTTTTTTGATGATTCTGAGCCACCAAACACACTTAAAGCATGCAGAATCGACTCAGAATAGGAAAAGGAGACGTTTAGGTCAATTTTATGCATTCTGGCGTTCGTAGATACAAGAAAACTGTTAAAATTCTTCAGAAACGTCACTTTTGAAGTGTTTTCTTGTACTTTTAAGCCAATCAGATACCCGACGGGCTCGGAAAGTGCAACGAAACCATCAAATTTTAGCTAGAAACTGTATTTTTGTCGATTTTTATTGAATTTGAACTATATTTCAACGTTTTTTGATGGTTCTGAGCCACCAAACACACTTAAAGCATGCAGAATCGACTCAGAATAGGAAAAGGAGACGTTTAGGTCAATTTTATGCATTCTGGCGTTCGTAGATACAAGAAAACTGTTAAAATTCTTCAGAAACGTCACTTTTGAAGTGTTTTCTTGTACTTTTAAGCCAATCAGATACCCTACGGGCTCGGAAAGTGCAACGAAACCATCAAATTTTAGCTAGAAACTGTATTTTTGTCGATTTTTATTGAATTTGAACTATATTTCAACGTTTTTTGATGGTTCTGAGCCACCAAACACACTTAAAGCATGCAGAATCGACTCAGAATAGGAAAAGGAGACGTTTAGGTCAATTTTATGCATTCTGGCGTTCGTAGACACAAGAAAACTGTTAAAATTCTTCAGAAACGTCACTTTTGAAGTGTTTTCTTGTACTTTTAAGCCAATCAGATACCCTACGGGCTCGGAAAGTGCAACGAATCCATCAAATTTTAGCTAGAAACTGTATTTTTGTCGATTTTTATTGAATTTGAACTATATTTCAACGTTTTTTGATGGTTCTGAGCCACCAAACACACTTAAAGCATGCAGAATCGACTCAGAATAGGAAAAGGAGACGTTTAGGTCAATTTTATGCATTCTGGCGTTCGTAGATACAAGAAAACTGTTAAAATTCTTCAGAAACGTCACTTTTGAAGTGTTTTCTTGTACTTTTAAGCCAATCAGATACCCAACGGGCTCGGAAAGTGCAACGAAACCATCAAATTTTAGCTAGAAACTGTATTTTTGTCGATTTTTATTGAATTTGAACTTTATTTCAACGTTTTTTGATGGTTCTGAGCCACCAAACACACTTAAAGCATGCAGAATCGACTCAGAATAGGAAAAGGAGACGTTTAGGTCAATTTTATGCATTCTGGCGTTCGTAGATACAAGAAAACTGTTAAAATTCTTCAGAAACGTCACTTTTGAAGTGTTTTCTTGTACTTTTAAGCCAATCAGATACCCCACGGGCTCGGAAAGTGCAACGAAACCATCAAATTTTAGCTAGAAACTGTATTTTTGTCGATTTTTATTGAATTTGAACTATATTTCAACGTTTTTGATGGTTCTGAGCCACCAAACACACTTAAAGCATGCAGAATCGACTCAGAATAGGAAAAGGAGACGTTTAGGTCAATTTTATGCATTCTGGCGTTCGTAGATACAAGAAAACTGTTAAAATTCTTCAGAAACGTCACTTTTGAAGTGTTTTCTTGTACTTTTAAGCCAATCAGATACCCTACGGGCTCGGAAAGTGCAACGAAACCATCAAATTTTAGCTAGGAACTGTATTTTTGTCGATTTTTATTGAATTTGAACTATATTTCAACGTTTTTTGATGGTTCTGAGCCACCAAACACACTTAAAGCATGCAGAAACGATTCAGAATAGGAAAAGGAGACGTTTAGGTCAATTTTATGCATTCTGGCGTTCGTAGATACAAGAAAACTGTTAAAATTCTTCAGGAACGTCACTTTTGAAGTGTTTTCTTGTACTTTTAAGCCAATCAGATACCCCACGGGCTCGGAAAGTGCAACGAAACCATCAAATTTTAGCTAGAAACTGTATTTTTGTCGATTTTTATTGAATTTGAACTATATTTCAACGTTTTTGATGGTTCTGAGCCACCAAACACACTTAAAGCATGCAGAATCGACTCAGAATAGGAAAAGGAGACGTTTAGGTCAATTTTATGCATTCTGGCGTTCGTAGATACAAGAAAACTGTTAAAATTCTTCAGAAACGTCACTTTTGAAGTGTTTTCTTGTACTTTTAAGCCAATCAGATATCCTACGGGCTCGGAAAGTGCATCGAAACCATCAAATTTTAGCTAGAAACTGTATTTTTGTCGATTTTTATTGAATTTGAACTATATTTCAACGTTTTTTGATGGTTCTGAGCCACCAAACACACTTAAAGCATGCAGAAACGACTCAGAATAGGAAAAGGAGACGTTTAGGTCAATTTTATGCATTCTGGCGTTCGTAGATACAAGAAAACTGTTAAAATTCTTCAGAAACGTCACTTTTGAAGTGTTTTCTTGTACTTTTAAGCCAATCAGATACCCTACGGGCTCGGAAAGTGCAACGAAACCATCAAATTTTAGCTAGAAACTGTATTTTTGTCGATTTTTATTGAATTTGAACTATATTTCAACGTTTTTTGATGGTTCTGAGCCACCAAACACACTTAAAGCATGCAGAATCGACTCAGAATAGGAAAAGGAGACGTTTAGGTCAATTTTATGCATTCTGGCGTTTGTAGTTACAAGAAAACTGTTAAAATTCTTCAGAAACGTCACTTTTGAAGTGTTTTCTTGTACTTTTAAGCCAATCAGATACCCTACGGGCTCGGAAAGTGCAACGAAACCATCAAATTTTAGCTAGAAACTGTATTTTTGTCGATTTTTATTGAATTTGAACTATATTTCAACGTTTTTTGATGGTTCTGAGCCACCAAACACACTTAAAGCATGCAGAATCGACTCAGAATAGGAAAAGGAGACGTTTAGGTCAATTTTATGCATTCTGGCGTTCGTAGATACAAGAAAACTGTTAAAATTCTTCAGAAACGTCACTTTTGAAGTGTTTTCTTGTACTTTTAAGCCAATCAGATACCCTACGGGCTCGGAAAGTGCAACGAAACCATCAAATTTTGGCTAGAAACTGTATTTTTGTCGATTTTTATTGAATTTGAACTATATTTCAACGTTTTTTGATGGTTCTGAGCCACCAAACACACTTAAAGCATGCAGAATCGACTCAGAATAGGAAAAGGAGACGTTTAGGTCAATTTTATGCATTCTGGCGTTCGTAGATACAAGAAAACTGTTAAAATTCTTCAGAAACGTCACTTTTGAAGTGTTTTCTTGTACTTTTAAGCCAATCAGATACCCTAGGGGCTCGGAAAGTGCAACGAAACCATCAAATTTTAGCTAGAAACTGTATTTTTGTCGATTTTTATTGAATTTGAACTATATTTCAACGTTTTTTGATGGTTCTGAGCCACCAAACACACTTAAAGCATGCAGAATCGACTCAGAATAGGAAAAGGAGACGTTTAGGTCAATTTTATGCATTCTGGCGTTCGTAGATACAAGAAAACTGTTAAAATTCTTCAGAAACGTCACTTTTGAAGTGTTTTCTTGTACTTTTAAGCCAATCAGATACCCTACGGGCTCGGAAAGTGCAACGAAACCATCAAATTTTAGCTAGAAACTGTATTTTTGTCGATTTTTATTGAATTTGAACTATATTTCAACGTTTTTTGATGGTTCTGAGCCACCAAACACACTTAAAGCATGCAGAATCGACTCAGAATAGGAAAAGGAGACGTTTAGGTCAATTTTATGCATTCTGGCGTTCGTAGATACAAGAAAACTGTTAAAATTCTTCAGAAACGTCACTTTTGAAGTGTTTTCTTGTACTTTTAAGCCAATCAGATACCCTACGGGCTCGGAAAGTGCAACGAAACCATCAAATTTTAGCTAGAAACTGTATTTTTGTCGATTTTTATTGAATTTGAACTATATTTCAACGTTTTTTGATGGTTCTGAGCCACCAAACACACTTAAAGCATGCAGAATCGACTCAGAATAGGAAAAGGAGACGTTTAGGTCAATTTTATGCATTCTGGCGTTCGTAGATACAAGAAAACTGTTAAAATTCTTCAGAAACGTCACTTTTGAAGTGTTTTCCTGTACTTTCAAGCCAATCAGATACCCTACGGGCTCGGAAAGTGCAACGAAACCATCAAATTTTAGCTAGAAACTGTATTTTTGTCGATTTTTATTGAATTTGAACTATATTTCAACGTTTTTTGATGGTTCTGAGCCACCAAACACACTTAAAGCATGCAGAATCGACTCAGAATAGGAAAAGGAGACGTTTAGGTCAATTTTATGCATTCTGGCGTTCGTAGATACAAGAAAACTGTTAAAATTCTTCAGAAACGTCACTTTTGAAGTGTTTTCTTGTACTTTTAACCCAATCAGATACCCAACGGGCTCGGAAAGTGCAACGAACCCATCAAATTTTAGCTAGAAACTGTATTTTTGTCGATTTTTATTGAATTTGAACTATATTTCAACGTTTCTTGATGGTTCTGAGCCACCAAACACACTTAAAGCATGCAGAATCGACTCAGAATAGGAAAAGGAGACGTTTAGGTCAATTTTATGCATTCTGGCGTTCGTAGATACAAGAAAACTGTTAAAATTCTTCAGAAACGTCACTTTTGAAGTGTTTTCTTGTACTTTTAAACCAATCAGATACCCTACGGTCTCGGAAAGTGCAACGAAACCATCAAATTTTAGCTAGAAACTGTGTTTTTGTCGATTTTTATTGAATTTGAACTATATTTCAACGTTTTTTGATGGTTCTGAGCCACCAAACACACTTAAAGCATGCAGAATCGACTCAGAATAGGAAAAGGAGACGTTTAGGTCAATTTTATGCATTCTGGCGTTCGTAGATACAAGAAAACTGTTAAAATTCTTCAGAAACGTCACTTTTGAAGTGTTTTCTTGTACTTTTAAGCCAATCAGATACCCTACGGGCTCGGAAAGTGCAACGAAACCATCAAATTTTAGCTAGAAACTGTATTTTTGTCGATTTTTATTGAATTTGAACTATATTTCAACGTTTTTTGATGGTTCTGAGCCACCAAACACACTTAAAGCATGCAGAATCGACTCAGAATAGGAAAAAGAGACGTTTAGGTCAATTTTATGCATTCTGGCGTTCGTAGATACAAGAAAACTGTTAAAATTCTTCAGAAACGTCACTTTTGAAGTGTTTTCTTGTACTTTTAAGCCAATCAGATACCCTACGGGCTCGGAAAGTGCAACGAAACCATCAAATTTTAGCTAGAAACTGTATTTTTGTCGATTTTTATTGAATTTGAACTATATTTCAACGTTTTTTGATGGTTCTGAGCCACCAAACACACTTAAAGCATGCAGAATCGACTCAGAATAGGAAAAGGAGACGTTTAGGTCAATTTTATGCATTCTGGCGTTCGTAGATACAAGAAAACTGTTAAAATTCTTCAGAAACGTCACTTTTGAATTGTTTTCTTGTACTTTTAAGCCAATCAGATACCCAACGGGCTCGGAAAGTGCAACGAAACCATCAAATTTTAGCTAGAAACTGTATTTTTGTCGATTTTTATTGAATTTGAACTATATTTCAACGTTTTTTGATGGTTCTGAGCCACCAAACACACTTAAAGCATGCAGAATCGACTCAGAATAGGAAAAATAGACGTTTAGGTCAATTTTATGCATTCTGGCGTTCGTAGATACAAGAAAACTGTTAAAATTCTTCAGAAACGTCACTTTTGAAGTGTTTTCTTGTACTTTTAAGCCAATCAGATACCCTACGGGCTCGGAAAGTGCAACGAAACCATCAAATTTTAGCTAGAAACTGTATTTTTGTCGATTTTTATTGAATTTGAACTATCTTTCAACGTTTTTTGATGGTTCTAAGCCACCAAACACACTTAAAGCATGCAGAATCGACTCAGAATAGGAAAAGGAGACGTTTAGGTCAATTTTATGCATTCTGGCGTTCGTAGATACAAGAAAACTGTTAAAATTCTTCAGAAACATCACTTTTGAAGTGTTTTCTTGTAATTTTAAGCCAATCAGATACCCTACGGGCTCGGAAAGTGCAACGAAACCATCAAATTTTAGCTAGAAACTGTATTTTTGTCGATATTTATTGAATTTGAACTATATTTCAATGTTTTTTGATGGTTCTGAGCCACCAAACACACTTAAAGCATGCAGAATCGACTCAGAATAGGAAAAGGAGACGTTTAGGTCAATTTTATGCAGAACCATCAAAAAACGTTGAAATATAGTTCAAATTCAATAAAAATCGACAAAAATACAGTTTCTAGCTAAAATTTGATGGTTTCGTTGCACTTTCCGAGCCCGTAGGGTATCTGAGTGGCTTAAAAGTACAAGAAAACACTTCAAAAGTGACGTTTCTGAAGAATTTTAACAGTTTTCTTGTATCTACGAACGCCAGAATGCATAAAATTGACCTAAACGTCTCCTTTTCCTATTCTGAGTCGATTCTGCATGCTTTAAGTGTGTTTGGTGGCTCAGAACCATCAAAAAACGTTGAAATATAGTTCAAATTCAATAAAAATCGACAAAAATACAGTTTCTAGCTAAAATTTGATGGTTTCGTTGCACTTTCCGAGCCCGTAGGGTATCTGAGTGGCTTAAAAGTACAAGAAAACACTTCAAAAGTGACGTTTCTGAAGAATTTTAACAGTTTTCTTGTATCTACGAACGCCAGAATGCATAAAATTGACCTAAACGTCTCCTTTTCCTATTCTGAGTCGATTCTGCATGCTTTAAGTGTGTTTGGTGGCTCAGAACCATCAAAAAACGTTGAAATATAGTTCAAATTCAATAAAAATCGACAAAAATACAGTTTCTAGCTAAAATTTGATGGTTTCGTTGCACTTTCCGAGCCCGTAGGGTATCTGAGTGGCTTAAAAGTACAAGAAAACACTTCAAAAGTGACGTTTCTGAAGAATTTTAACAGTTTTCTTGTATCTACGAACGCCAGAATGCATAAAATTGACCTAAACGTCTCCTTTTCCTATTCTGAGTCGATTCTGCATGCTTTAAGTGTGTTTGGTGGCTCAGAACCATCAAAAAACGTTGAAATATAGTTCAAATTCAATAAAAATCGACAAAAATACAGTTTCTAGCTAAAATTTGATGGTTTCGTTGCACTTTCCGAGCCCGTAGGGTATCTGAGTGGCTTAAAAGTACAAGAAAACACTTCAAAAGTGACGTTTCTGAAGAATTTTAACAGTTTTCTTGTATCTACGAACGCCAGAATGCATATAATTGACCTAAACGTCTCCTTTTCCTATTCTGAGTCGATTCTGCATGCTTTAAGTGTGTTTGGTGGCTCAGAACCATCAAAAAACGTTGAAATATAGTTCAAATTCAATAAAAATCGACAAAAATACAGTTTCTAGCTAAAATTTGATGGTTTCGTTGCACTTTCCGAGCCCGTAAGGTATCTGAGTGGCTTAAAAGTACAAGAAAACACTTCAAAAGTGACGTTTCTGAAGAATTTTAACAGTTTTCTTGTATCTACGAACGCCAGAATGCATAAAATTGACCTAAACGTCTCCTTTTCCTATTCTGAGTCGATTCTGCATGCTTTAAGTGTGTTTGGTGGCTCAGAACCATCAAAAAACGTTGAAATATAGTTCAAATTCAATAAAAATCGACAAAAATACAGTTTCTAGCTAAAATTTGATGGTTTCGTTGCACTTTCCGAGCCCGTAGGGTATCTGAGTGGCTTAATAGTACAAGAAAACACTTCAAAACTGACGTTTCTGAAGAATTTTAACAGTTTTCTTGTATCTACGAACGCCAGAATGCATAAAATTGACCTAAACGTCTCCTTTTCCTATTCTGAGTCGATTCTGCATGCTTTAAGTGTGTTTGGTGGCTCAGAACCATCAAAAAACGTTGAAATATAGTTCAAATTCAATAAAAATCGACAAAAATACAGTTTCTAGCTAAAATTTGATGGTTTCGTTGCACTTTCCGGGCCCATAGGGTATCTGAGTGGCTTAAAAGTACAAGAAAACACTTCAAAAGTGACGTTTCTGAAGAATTTTAACAGTTTTCTTGTATCTACGAACGCCAGAATGCACAAAATTGACCTAAACGTCTCCTTTTCCTATTCTGAGTCGATTCTGCATGCTTTAAGTGTGTTTGGTGGCTCAGAACCATCAAAAAACGTTGAAATATAGTTCAAATTCAATAAAAATCGACAAAAATACAGTTTCTAGCTAAAATTTGATGGTTTCGTTGCACTTTCCGAGCCCGTAGGTTATCTGAGTGGCTTAAAAGTACAAGAAAACACATCAAAAGTGACGTTTCTGAAGAATTTTAACAGTTTTCTTGTATCTACGAACGCCAGAATGCATAAAATTGACCTAAACGTCTCCTTTTCCTATTTTGAGTCGATTCTGCATGCTTTCAGTGTGTTTGGTAGCTCAGAACCATCAAAAAACGTTGAAATATAGTTCAAATTCAATAAAAATCGACAAAAATTCAGTTTCTAGCTAAAATTTGATGGTTTCGTTGCACTTTCCGAGCCCGTAGGGTATCTGAGTGGCTTAAAAGTACAAGAAAACACTTCAAAAGTGACGTTTCTGAAGAATTTTAACAGTTTTCTTGTATCTACGAACGCCAGAATGCATAAAATTGACCTAAACGTCTCCTTTTCCTATTCTGATTCGATTCTGCATGCTTTCAGTGTGTTTGGTGGCTCAGAACCATCAAAAAACGTTGAAATATAGTTCAAATTCAATAAAAATCGACAAAAATACAGTTTCTAGCTAAAATTTGATGGTTTCGTTGCACTTTCCGAGCCCGTAGGGTATCTGAGTGGCTTAAAAGTACAAGAAAACACTTCAAAAATGACGTTTCTGAAGAATTTTAACAGTTTTCTTGAATCTACGAACGTCAGAATGCATAAAATTGACCTAAACGTCTCCTTTTCCTATTCTGAGTCGATTCTGCATGCTTTAAGTGTGTTTGGTGGCTCAGAACCATCAAAAAACGTTGAAATATAGTTCAAATTCAATAAAAATCGACAAAAATACAGTTTCTAGCTAAAATTTGATGGTTTCGTTGCACTTTCCGAGCCCGTAGGGTATCTGAGTGGCTTAAAAGTACAAGAAAACACTTCAAAAGTGACGTTTCTGAAGAATTTTAACAGTTTTCTTGTATCTACGAACGCCAGAATGCATAAAATTGACCTAAACGTCTCCTTTTCCTATTCTGAGTCGATTCTGCATGCTTTAAGTGTGTTTGGTGGCTCAGAACCATCAAAAAACGTTGAAATATAGTTCAAATTCAATAAAAATCGACAAAAATACAGTTTCTAGCTAAAATTTGATGGTTTCGTTGCACTTTCCGAGCCCGTAAGGTATCTGAGTGGCTTAAAAGTACAAGAAAACACTTCAAAAGTGACGTTTCTGAAGAATTTTAACAGTTTTCTTGTATCTACGAACGCCAGAATGCATAAAATTGACCTAAACGTCTCCTTTTCCTATTCTGAGTCGATTCTGCATGCTTTAAGTGTGTTTGGTGACTCAGAACCATCAAAAAACGTTGAAATATAGTTCAAATTCAATAAAAATCGACAAAAATACAGTTTCTAGCTAAAATTTGATGGTTTCGTTGCACTTTCCGAGCCCGTAGGGTATCTGAGTGGCTTAAAAGTACAAGAAAACACTTCAAAACTGACGTTTCTGAAGAATTTTAACAGTTTTCTTGTATCTACGAACGCCAGAATGCATAAAATTGACCTAAACGTCTCCTTTTCCTATTCTGAGTCGATTCTGCATGCTTTAAGTGTGTTTGGTGGCTCAGAACCATCAAAAAACGTTGAAATATAGTTCAAATTCAATAAAAATCGACAAAAATACAGTTTCTAGCTAAAATTTGATGGTTTCGTTGCACTTTCCGAGCCCGTAGGGTATCTGAGTGGCTTAAAAGTACAAGAAAACACTTCAAAAGTGACGTTTCTGAAGAATTTTAACAGTTTTCTTGTATCTACGAACGCCAGAATGCATAAAATTGACCTAAACGTCTCCTTTTCCTATTCTGAGTCGATTCTGCATGCTTTAAGTGTGTTTGGTGGCTCAGAACCATCAAAAAACGTTGAAATATAGTTCAAATTCAATAAAAATCGACAAAAATACAGTTTCTAGCTAAAATTTGATGGTTTCGTTGCACTTTCCGAGCCCGTAGGTTATCTGAGTGGCTTAAAAGTACAAGAAAACACTTCAAAAGTGACGTTTCTGAAGAATTTTAACAGTTTTCTTGTATCTACGAACGCCAGAATGCATAAAATTGACCTAAACATCTCCTTTTCCTATTTTGAGTCGATTCTGCATGCTTTCAGTGTGTTTGTTAGCTCAGAACCATCAAAAAACGTTGAAATATAGTTCAAATTCAATAAAAATCGACAAAAATTCAGTTTCTAGCTAAAATTTGATGGTTTCGTTGCACCTTCCGAGCCCGTAGGGTATCTGAGTGGCTTAAAAGTACAAGAAAACACTTCAAAAATGACGTTTCTGAAGAATTTTAACAGTTTTCTTGTATCTACGAACGTCAGAATGCATAAAATTGACCTAAACGTCTCCTTTTCCTATTCTGAGTCGATTCTGCATGCTTTAAGTGTGTTTGGTGGCTCAGAACCATCAAAAAACGTTGAAATATAGTTCAAATTCAATAAAAATCGACAAAAATACAGTTTCTAGCTAAAATTTGATGGTTTCGTTGCACTTTCCGAGCCCGTAGGGTATCTGAGTGGCTTAAAAGTACAAGAAAACACTTCAAAAATGACGTTTCTGAAGAATTTTAACAGTTTTCTTGTATCTACGAACGTCAGAATGCATAAAATTGACCTAAACGTCTCCTTTTCCTATTCTGAGTCGATTCTGCATGCTTTAAGTGTGTTTGGTGGCTCAGAACCATCAAAAAACGTTGAAATATAGTTCAAATTCAATAAAAATCGACAAAAATACAGTTTCTAGCTAAAATTTGATGGTTTCGTTGCACTTTCCGAGCCCGTAGGGTATCTGAGTGGCTTAAAAGTACAAGAAAACACTTCAAAACTGACGTTTCTGAAGAATTTTAACAGTTTTCTTGTATCTACGAACGCCAGAATGCATAAAATTGACCTAAACGTCTCCTTTTCCTATTCTGAGTCGATTCTGCATGCTTTAAGTGTGTTTGGTGGCTCAGAACCATCAAAAAACGTTGAAATATAGTTCAAATTCAATAAAAATCGACAAAAATACAGTTTCTAGCCAAAATTTGATGGTTTCGTTGCACTTTCCGAGCCCGTAGGGTATCTGAGTGGCTTAAAAGTACAAGAAAACACTTCAAAAGTGACGTTTCTGAAGAATTTTAACAGTTTTCTTGTATCTACGAACGCCAGAATGCATAAAATTGACCTAAACGTCTCCTTTTCCTATTCTGAGTCGATTCTGCATGCTTTAAGTGTGTTTGGTGGCTCAGAACCATCAAAAAACGTTGAAATATAGTTCAAATTCAATAAAAATCGACAAAAATACAGTTTCTAGCTAAAATTTGATGGTTTCGTTGCACTTTCCGAGCCCGTAGGGTATCTGATTGGCTTATAAGTACAAGAAAACACTTCAAAAGTGACGTTTCTGAAGAATTTTAACAGTTTTCTTGTATCTACGAACGCCAGAATGCATAAAATTGACCTAAACGTCTCCTTTTCCTATTCTGAGTCGATTCTGCATGCTTTAAGTGTGTTTGGTGGCTCAGAACCATCAAAAAACGTTGAAATGTAGTTCAAATTCAATAAAAATCGACAAAAATACAGTTTCTAGCTAAAATTTGATGGTTTCGTTGCACTTTCCGAGCCCGTAGGGTATCTGAGTGGCTTAAAAGTACAAGAAAACACTTCAAAAGTGACGTTTCTGAAGAATTTTAAGAGTTTTCTTGTATCTACGAACGCCAGAATGCATAAAATTGACCTAAACGTCTCCTTTTCCTATTCTGAGTCGATTCTGCATGCTTTAAGTGTGTTTGGTGGCTCAGAACCATCAAAAAACGTTGAAATATAGTTCAAATTCAATAAAAATCGACAAAAATACAGTTTCTAGCTAAAATTTGATGGTTTCGTTGCACTTTCCGAGCCCGTTGGGTATCTGAGTGGCTTAAATGTACAAGAAAACACTTCAAAAGTGACGTTTCTGAAGAATTTTAACAGTTTTCTTGTATCTACGAACGCCAGAATGCATAAAATTGACCTAAACGTCTCCTTTTCCTATTCTGAGTCGATTCTGCATGCTTTAAGTGTGTTTGGTGGCTCAGAACCATCAAAAAACGTTGAAATATAGTTCAAATTCAATAAAAATCGACAAAAATACAGTTTCTAGCTAAAATTTGATGGTTTCGTTGCACTTTCCGAGCCCGTAGGGTATCTGAGTGGCTTAAAAGTACAAGAAAACACTTCAAAAGTGACGTTTCTGAAGAATTTTAACAGTTTTCTTGTATCTACGAACGCCAGAATGCACAAAATTGACCTAAACGTCTCCTTTTCCTATTCTGAGTCGATTCTGCATGCTTTAAGTGTGTTTGGTGGCTCAGAACCATCAAAAAACGTTGAAATATAGTTCAAATTCAATAAAAATCGACAAAATACAGTTTCTAGCTAAAATTTGATGGTTTCGTTGCACTTTCCGAGCCCGTAGGGTATCTGAGTGGCTTAAAAGTACAAGACAACACTTCAAAAGTGACGTTTCTGAAGAATTTTAACAGCTTTCTTGTATCAACGAACGCCAGAATGCATAAAATTGACCTAAACGTCTCCTTTTCCTATTCTGACTCGATTCTGCATGCTTTAAGTGTGTTTGGTGGCTCAGAACCATCAAAAAACGTTGAAATATAGTTCAAATTCAATAAAAATCTACAAAAATACAGTTTCTAGCTAAAATTTGATGGTTTCGTTGCACTTTCCGAGCCCGTAGGGTATCTGAGTGGCTTAAAAGTACAAGAAATACTTCAAAAGTGACGTTTCTGAAGAATTTTAACAGTTTTCTTGTATCTACGAACGCCAGAATGCATAAAATTGACCTAAACGTCTCCTTTTCCTATTCTGAGTCGATTCTGCATGCTTTAAGTGTGTTTGGTGGCTCAGAACCATCAAAAAACGTTGAAATATAGTTCAAATTCAATAAAAATCGACAAAAATACAGTTTCTAGCTAAAATTTGATGGTTTCGTTGCACTTTCCGAGCCCGTAGGGTATCTGAGTGGCTTAAAAGTACAAGAAAACACTTCAAAAGTGACGTTTCTGAAGAATTTTAACAGTTTTCTTGTATCTACGAACGCCAGAATGCATAAAATTGACCTAAACGTCTCCTTTTCCTATTCTGAGTCGATTCTGCATGCTTTAAGTGTGTTTGGTGGCTCAGAACCATCAAAAAACGTTGAAATATAGTTCAAATTCAATAAAAATCGACAAAAATACAGTTTCTAGCTAAAATTTGATGGTTTCGTTGCACTTTCCGAGCCCGTAGGGTATCTGAGTGGCTTAAAAGTACAAGAAAACACTTCAAAAGTGACGTTTCTGAAGAATTTTAACAGTTTTCTTGTATCTACGAACGCCAGAATGCATAAAATTGACCTAAACGTCTCCTTTTCCTATTCTGAGTCGATTCTGCATGCTTTAAGTGTGTTTGGTGGCTCAGAACCATCAAAAAACGTTGAAATATAGTTCAAATTCAATAAAAATCGACAAAAATACAGTTTCTAGCTAAAATTTGATGGTTTCGTTGCACTTTCCGAGCCCGTAGGGTATCTGAGTGGCTTAAATGTACAAGAAAACACTTCAAAAGTGACGTTTCTGAAGAATTTTAACAGTTTTCTTGTATCTACGAACGCCAGAATGCATAAAATTGACCTAAACGTCTCCTTTTCCTATTCTGAGTCGATTCTGCATGCTTTAAGTGTGTTTGGTGGCTCAGAACCATCAAAAAACGTTGAAATATAGTTCAAATTCAATAAAAATCGACAAAAATACAGTTTCTAGCTAAAATTTGATGGTTTCGTTGCACTTTCCGAGCCCGTAGGGTATCTGAGTGGCTTAAAAGTACAAGAAAACACTTCAAAAGTGACGTTTCTGAAGAATTTTAACAGTTTTCTTGTATCTACGAACGCCAGAATGCACAAAATTGACCTAAACGTCTCCTTTTCCTATTCTGAGTCGATTCTGCATGCTTTAAGTGTGTTTGGTGGCTCAGAACCATCAAAAAACGTTGAAATATAGTTCAAATTCAATAAAAATCGACAAAAATACAGTTTCTAGCTAAAATTTGATGGTTTCGTTGCACTTTCCGAGCCCGTAGGGTATCTGAGTGGCTTAAAAGTACAAGACAACACTTCAAAAGTGACGTTTCTAAAGAATTTTAACAGCTTTCTTGTATCAACGAACGCCAGAATGCATAAAATTTACCTAAACGTCTCCTTTTCCTATTCTGACTCGATTCTGCATGCTTTAAGTGTGTTTGGTGGCTCAGAACCATCAAAAAACGTTGAAATATAGTTCAAATTCAATAAAAATCTACAAAAATACAGTTTCTAGCTAAAATTTGATGGTTTCGTTGCACTTTCCGAGCCCGTAGGGTATCTGAGTGGCTTAAAAGTACAAGAAAATACTTCAAAAGTGACGTTTCTGAAGAATTTTAACAGTTTTCTTGTATCTACGAACGCCAGAATGCATAAAATTGACCTAAACGTCTCCTTTTCCTATTCTGAGTCGATTCTGCATGCTTTAAGTGTGTTTGGTGGCTCAGAACCATCAAAAAACGTTGAAATATAGTTCAAATTCAATAAAAATCGACAAAAATACAGTTTCTAGCTAAAATTTGATGGTTTCGTTGCACTTTCCGAGCCCGTAGGGTATCTGAATGGCTTAAAAGTACAAGAAAACACTTCAAAAGTGACGTTTCTGAAGAATTTTAACAGTTTTCTTGTATCTACGAACGCCAGAATGCATAAAATTGACCTAAACGTCTCCTTTTCCTATTCTGAGTCGATTCTGCATGCTTTAAGTGTGTTTGGTGGCTCAGAACCATCAAAAAACGTTGAAATATAGTTCAAATTCAATAAAAATCGACAAAAATACAGTTTCTAGCTAAAATTTGATGGTTTCGTTGCACTTTCCGAGCCCGTAGGGTATCTGAGTGGCTTAAAAGTACAAGAAAACACTTCAAAAGTGACGTTTCTGAAGAATTTTAACAGTTTTCTTGTATCTACGAACGCCAGAATGCATAAAATTGACCTAAACGTCTCCTTTTCCTATTCTGAGTCGATTCTGCATGCTTTAAGTGTGTTTGGTGGCTCAGAACCATCAAAAAACGTTGAAATATAGTTCAAATTCAATAAAAATCGACAAAAATACAGTTTCTAGCTAAAATTTGATGGTTTCGTTGCACTTTCCGAGCCCGTAGGGTATCTGAGTGGCTTAAAAGTACAAGAAAACACTTCAAAAGTGACGTTTCTGAAGAATTTTAACAGTTTTCTTGTATCTACGAACGCCAGAATGCATAAAATTGACCTAAACGTCTCCTTTTCCTATTCTGAGTCGATTCTGCATGCTTTAAGTGTGTTTGGTGGCTCAGAACCATCAAAAAACGTTGAAATATAGTTCAAATTCAATAAAAATCGACAAAAATACAGTTTCTAGCTAAAATTTGATGGTTTCGTTGCACTTTCCGAGCCCGTAGGGTATCTGAGTGGCTTAAAAGTACAAGAAAACACTTCAAAAGTGACGTTTCTGAAGAATTTTAACAGTTTTCTTGTATCTACGAACGCCAGAATGCATAAAATTGACCTAAACGTCTCCTTTTCCTATTCTGAGTCGATTCTGCATGCTTTAAGTGTGTTTGGTGGCTCAGAACCATCAAAAAACGTTGAAATATAGTTCAAATTCAATAAAAATCGACAAAAATACAGTTTCTAGCTAAAATTTGATGGTTTCGTTGCACTTTCCGAGCCCGTAGAGTATCTGAGTGGCTTAAAAGTACAAGAAAACACTTCAAAAGTGACGTTTCTGAAGAATTTTAACAGTTTTCTTGTATCTACGAACGCCAGAATGCATAAAATTGACCTAAACGTCTCCTTTTCCTATTCTGAGTCGATTCTGCATGCTTTAAGTGTGTTTGGTGGCTCAGAACCATCAAAAAACGTTGAAATATAGTTCAAATTCAATAAAAATCGACAAAAATACAGTTTCTAGCTAAAATTTGATGGTTTCGTTGCACTTTCCGAACCCGTAGGGTATCTGAGTGGCTTAAAAGTACAAGAAAACACTTCAAAAGTGACGTTTCTGAAGAATTTTAACAGTTTTCTTGTATCTACGAACGCCAGAATGCATAAAATTGACCTAAACGTCTCCTTTTCCTATTCTGAGTCGATTCTGCATGCTTTAAGTGTGTTTGGTGGCTCAGAACCATCAAAAAACGTTGAAATATAGTTCAAATTCAATAAAAATCGACAAAAATACAGTTTCTAGCTAAAATTTGATGGTTTCGTTGCACTTTCCGAGCCCGTAGGGTATCTGAGTGGCTTAAAAGTACAAGAAAACACTTCAAAAGTGACGTTTCTGAAGAATTTTAACAGTTTTCTTGTATCTACGAACGCCAGAATGCATAAAATTGACCTAAACGTCTCCTTTTCCTATTCTGAGTCGATTCTGCATGCTTTAAGTGTGTTTGGTGGCTCAGAACCATCAAAAAACGTTGAAATATAGTTCAAATTCAATAAAAATCGACAAAAATACAGTTTCTAGCTAAAATTTGATGGTTTCGTTGCACTTTCCGAGCCCGTAGGGTATCTGAGTGGCTTAAAAGTACAAGAAAACACTTCAAAAGTGACGTTTCTGAAGAATTTTAACAGTTTTCTTGTATCTACGAACGCCAGAATGCATAAAATTGACCTAAACGTCTCCTTTTCCTATTCTGAGTCGATTCTGCATGCTTTAAGTGTGTTTGGTGGCTCAGAACCATCAAAAAACGTTGAAATATAGTTCAAATTCAATAAAAATCGACAAAAATACAGTTTCTAGCTAAAATTTGATGGTTTCGTTGCACTTTCCGAGCCCGTAGGGTATCTGAGTGGCTTAAAAGTACAAGAAAACACTTCAAAAGTGACGTTTCTGAAGAATTTTAACAGTTTTCTTGTATCTACGAACGCCAGAATGCATAAAATTGACCTAAACGTCTCCTTTTCCTATTCTGAGTCGATTCTGCATGCTTTAAGTGTGTTTGGTGGCTCAGAACCATCAAAAAACGTTGAAATATAGTTCAAATTCAATAAAAATCGACAAAAATACAGTTTCTAGCTAAAATTTGATGGTTTCGTTGCACTTTCCGAGCCCGTAGGGTATCTGAGTGGCTTAAAAGTACAAGAAAACACTTCAAAAGTGACGTTTCTGAAGAATTTTAACAGTTTTCTTGTATCTACGAACGCCAGAATGCATAAAATTGACCTAAACGTCTCCTTTTCCTATTCTGAGTCGATTCTGCATGCTTTAAGTGTGTTTGGTGGCTCAGAACCATCAAAAAACGTTGAAATATAGTTCAAATTCAATAAAAATCGACAAAAATACAGTTTCTAGCTAAAATTTGATGGTTTCGTTGCACTTTCCGAGCCCGTAGAGTATCTGAGTGGCTTAAAAGTACAAGAAAACACTTCAAAAGTGACGTTTCTGAAGAATTTTAACAGTTTTCTTGTATCTACGAACGCCAGAATGCATAAAATTGACCTAAACGTCTCCTTTTCCTATTCTGAGTCGATTCTGCATGCTTTAAGTGTGTTTGGTGGCTCAGAACCATCAAAAATCGTTGAAATATAGTTCAAATTCAATAAAAATCGACAAAAATACAGTTTCTAGCTAAAATTTGATGGTTTCGTTGCACTTTCCGAACCCGTAGGGTATCTGAGTGGCTTAAAAGTACAAGAAAACACTTCAAAAGTGACGTTTCTGAAGAATTTTAACAGTTTTCTTGTATCTACGAACGCCAGAATGCATAAAATTGACCTAAACGTCTCCTTTTCCTATTCTGAGTCGATTCTGCATGCTTTAAGTGTGTTTGGTGGCTCAGAACCATCAAAAAACGTTGAAATATAGTTCAAATTCAATAAAAATCGACAAAAATACAGTTTCTAGCTAAAATTTGATGGTTTCGTTGCACTTTCCGAGCCCGTTGGGTATCTGAGTGGCTTAAAAGTACAAGAAAACACTTCAAAAGTGACGTTTCTGAAGAATTTTAACAGTTTTCTTGTATCTACGAACGCCAGAATGCATAAAATTGACCTAAACGTCTCCTTTTCCTATTCTGAGTCGATTCTGCATGCTTTAAGTGTGTTTGGTGGCTCAGAACCATCAAAAAACGTTGAAATATAGTTCAAATTCAATAAAAATCGACAAAAATACAGTTTCTAGCTAAAATTTGATGGTTTCGTTGCACTTTCCGAGCCCGTAGGGTATCTGAGTGGCTTAAAAGTACAAGGAAACACTTCAAAAGTGACGTTTCTGAAGAATTTTAACAGTTTTCTTGTATCTACGAACGCCAGAATGCATAAAATTGACCTAAACGTCTCCTTTTCCTATTCTGAGTCGATTCTGCATGCTTTAAGTGTGTTTGGTGGCTCAGAACCATCAAAAAACGTTGAAATATAGTTCAAATTCAATAAAAATCGACAAAAATACAGTTTCTAGCTAAAATTTGATGGTTTCGTTGCACTTTCCGAGCCCGTAGGGTATCTGAGTGGCTTAAAAGTACAAGAAAACACTTCAAAAGTGACGTTTCTGAAGAATTTTAACAGTTTTCTTGTATCTACGAACGCCAGAATGCATAAAATTGACCTAAACGTCTCCTTTTCCTATTCTGAGTCGATTCTGCATGCTTTAACTGTGTTTGGTGGCTCAGAACCATCAAAAAACGTTGAAATATAGTTCAAATTCAATAAAAATCGACAAAAATACAGTTTCTAGCTAAAATTTGATGGTTTCGTTGCACTTTCCGAGCCCGTTGGGTATCTGAGTGGCTTAAAAGTACAAGAAAACACTTCAAAAGTGACGTTTCTGAAGAATTTTAACAGTTTTCTTGTATCTACGAACGCCAGAATGCATAAAATTGACCTAAACGTCTCCTTTTCCTATTCTGAGTCGATTCTGCATGCTTTAAGTGTGTTTGGTGGCTCAGAACCATCAAAAAACATTGAAATGTAGTTCAAATTCAATAAAAATCGACAAAAATACAGTTTCTAGCTAAAATTTGATGGTTTCGTTGCACTTTCCGAGCCCGTAGGGTATCTGAGTGGCTTAAAAGTACAAGAAAACACTTCAAAAGTGACGTTTCTGAAGAATTTTAACAGTTTTCTTGTATCTACGAACGCCAGAATGCATAAAATTGACCTAAACGTCTCCTTTTCCTATTCTGAGTCGATTCTGCATGCTTTAAGTGTGTTTGGTGGCTCAGAACCATCAAAAAACGTTGAAATATAGTTCAAATTCAATAAAAATCGACAAAAATACAGTTTCTAGCTAAAATTTGATGGTTTCGTTGCACTTTCCGAGCCCGTAGGGTATCTGAGTGGCTTAAAAGTACAAGACAACACTTCAAAAGTGACGTTTCTGAAGAATTTTAACAGCTTTCTTGTATCAACGAACGCCAGAATGCATAAAATTGACCTAAACGTCTCCTTTTCCTATTCTGACTCGATTCTGCATGCTTTAAGTGTGTTTGGTGGCTCAGAACCATCAAAAAACGTTGAAATATAGTTCAAATTCAATAAAAATCTACAAAAATACAGTTTCTAGCTAAAATTTGATGGTTTCGTTGCACTTTCCGAGCCCGTAGGGTATCTGAGTGGCTTAAAAGTACAAGAAAATACTTCAAAAGTGACGTTTCTGAAGAATTTTAACAGTTTTCTTGTATCTACGAACGCCAGAATGCATAAAATTGACCTAAACGTCTCCTTTTCCTATTCTGAGTCGATTCTGCATGCTTTAAGTGTGTTTGGTGGCTCAGAACCATCAAAAAACGTTGAAATATAGTTCAAATTCAATAAAAATCGACAAAAATACAGTTTCTAGCTAAAATTTGATGGTTTCGTTGCACTTTCCGAGCCCGTAGGGTATCTGAATGGCTTAAAAGTACAAGAAAACACTTCAAAAGTGACGTTTCTGAAGAATTTTAACAGTTTTCTTGTATCTACGAACGCCAGAATGCATAAAATTGACCTAAACGTCTCCTTTTCCTATTCTGAGTCGATTCTGCATGCTTTAAGTGTGTTTGGTGGCTCAGAACCATCAAAAAACGTTGAAATATAGTTCAAATTCAATAAAAATCGACAAAAATACAGTTTCTAGCTAAAATTTGATGGTTTCGTTGCACTTTCCGAGCCCGTAGGGTATCTGAGTGGCTTAAAAGTACAAGAAAACACTTCAAAAGTGACGTTTCTGAAGAATTTTAACAGTTTTCTTGTATCTACGAACGCCAGAATGCATAAAATTGACCTAAACGTCTCCTTTTCCTATTCTGAGTCGATTCTGCATGCTTTAAGTGTGTTTGGTGGCTCAGAACCATCAAAAAACGTTGAAATATAGTTCAAATTCAATAAAAATCGACAAAAATACAGTTTCTAGCTAAAATTTGATGGTTTCGTTGCACTTTCCGAGCCCGTAGGGTATCTGAGTGGCTTAAAAGTACAAGACAACACTTCAAAAGTGACGTTTCTAAAGAATTTTAACAGCTTTCTTGTATCAACGAACGCCAGAATGCATAAAATTTACCTAAACGTCTCCTTTTCCTATTCTGACTCGATTCTGCATGCTTTAAGTGTGTTTGGTGGCTCAGAACCATCAAAAAACGTTGAAATATAGTTCAAATTCAATAAAAATCTACAAAAATACAGTTTCTAGCTAAAATTTGATGGTTTCGTTGCACTTTCCGAGCCCGTAGGGTATCTGAGTGGCTTAAAAGTACAAGAAAATACTTCAAAAGTGACGTTTCTGAAGAATTTTAACAGTTTTCTTGTATCTACGAACGCCAGAATGCATAAAATTGACCTAAACGTCTCCTTTTCCTATTCTGAGTCGATTCTGCATGCTTTAAGTGTGTTTGGTGGCTCAGAACCATCAAAAAACGTTGAAATATAGTTCAAATTCAATAAAAATCGACAAAAATACAGTTTCTAGCTAAAATTTGATGGTTTCGTTGCACTTTCCGAGCCCGTAGGGTATCTGAATGGCTTAAAAGTACAAGAAAACACTTCAAAAGTGACGTTTCTGAAGAATTTTAACAGTTTTCTTGTATCTACGAACGCCAGAATGCATAAAATTGACCTAAACGTCTCCTTTTCCTATTCTGAGTCGATTCTGCATGCTTTAAGTGTGTTTGGTGGCTCAGAACCATCAAAAAACGTTGAAATATAGTTCAAATTCAATAAAAATCGACAAAAATACAGTTTCTAGCTAAAATTTGATGGTTTCGTTGCACTTTCCGAGCCCGTAGGGTATCTGAGTGGCTTAAAAGTACAAGAAAACACTTCAAAAGTGACGTTTCTGAAGAATTTTAACAGTTTTCTTGTATCTACGAACGCCAGAATGCATAAAATTGACCTAAACGTCTCCTTTTCCTATTCTGAGTCGATTCTGCATGCTTTAAGTGTGTTTGGTGGCTCAGAACCATCAAAAAACGTTGAAATATAGTTCAAATTCAATAAAAATCGACAAAAATACAGTTTCTAGCTAAAATTTGATGGTTTCGTTGCACTTTCCGAGCCCGTAGGGTATCTGAGTGGCTTAAAAGTACAAGAAAACACTTCAAAAGTGACGTTTCTGAAGAATTTTAACAGTTTTCTTGTATCTACGAACGCCAGAATGCATAAAATTGACCTAAACGTCTCCTTTTCCTATTCTGAGTCGATTCTGCATGCTTTAAGTGTGTTTGGTGGCTCAGAACCATCAAAAAACGTTGAAATATAGTTCAAATTCAATAAAAATCGACAAAAATACAGTTTCTAGCTAAAATTTGATGGTTTCGTTGCACTTTCCGAGCCCGTAGGGTATCTGAGTGGCTTAAAAGTACAAGAAAACACTTCAAAAGTGACGTTTCTGAAGAATTTTAACAGTTTTCTTGTATCTACGAACCCAGAATGCATAAAATTGACCTAAACGTCTCCTTTTCCTATTCTGAGTCGATTCTGCATGCTTTAAGTGTGTTTGGTGGCTCAGAACCATCAAAAAACGTTGAAATATAGTTCAAATTCAATAAAAATCGACAAAAATACAGTTTCTAGCTAAAATTTGATGGTTTCGTTGCACTTTCCGAGCCCGTAGAGTATCTGAGTGGCTTAAAAGTACAAGAAAACACTTCAAAAGTGACGTTTCTGAAGAATTTTAACAGTTTTCTTGTATCTACGAACGCCAGAATGCATAAAATTGACCTAAACGTCTCCTTTTCCTATTCTGAGTCGATTCTGCATGCTTTAAGTGTGTTTGGTGGCTCAGAACCATCAAAAAACGTTGAAATATAGTTCAAATCCAATAAAAATCGACAAAAATACAGTTTCTAGCTAAAATTTGATGGTTTCGTTGCACTTTCCGAACCCGTAGGGTATCTGAGTGGCTTAAAAGTACAAGAAAACACTTCAAAAGTGACGTTTCTGAAGAATTTTAACAGTTTTCTTGTATCTACGAACGCCAGAATGCATAAAATTGACCTAAACGTCTCCTTTTCCTATTCTGAGTCGATTCTGCATGCTTTAAGTGTGTTTGGTGGCTCAGAACCATCAAAAAACGTTGAAATATAGTTCAAATTCAATAAAAATCGACAAAAATACAGTTTCTAGCTAAAATTTGATGGTTTCGTTGCACTTTCCGAGCCCGTAGGGTATCTGAGTGGCTTAAAAGTACAAGAAAACACTTCAAAAGTGACGTTTCTGAAGAATTTTAACAGTTTTCTTGTATCTACGAACGCCAGAATGCATAAAATTGACCTAAACGTCTCCTTTTCCTATTCTGAGTCGATTCTGCATGCTTTAAGTGTGTTTGGTGGCTCAGAACCATCAAAAAACGTTGAAATATAGTTCAAATTCAATAAAAATCGACAAAAATACAGTTTCTAGCTAAAATTTGATGGTTTCGTTGCACTTTCCGAGCCCGTAGGGTATCTGAGTGGCTTAAAAGTACAAGAAAACACTTCAAAAGTGACGTTTCTGAAGAATTTTAACAGTTTTCTTGTATCTACGAACGCCAGAATGCATAAAATTGACCTAAACGTCTCCTTTTCCTATTCTGAGTCGATTCTGCATGCTTTAAGTGTGTTTGGTGGCTCAGAACCATCAAAAAACGTTGAAATATAGTTCAAATTCAATAAAAATCGACAAAAATACAGTTTCTAGCTAAAATTTGATGGTTTCGTTGCACTTTCCGAGCCCGTAGGGTATCTGAGTGGCTTAAAAGTACAAGAAAACACTTCAAAAGTGACGTTTCTGAAGAATTTTAACAGTTTTCTTGTATCTACGAACGCCAGAATGCATAAAATTGACCTAAACGTCTCCTTTTCCTATTCTGAGTCGATTCTGCATGCTTTAAGTGTGTTTGGTGGCTCAGAACCATCAAAAAACGTTGAAATATAGTTCAAATTCAATAAAAATCGACAAAAATACAGTTTCTAGCTAAAATTTGATGGTTTCGTTGCACTTTCCGAGCCCGTAGGGTATCTGAGTGGCTTAAAAGTACAAGAAAACACTTCAAAAGTGACGTTTCTGAAGAATTTTAACAGTTTTCTTGTATCTACGAACGCCAGAATGCATAAAATTGACCTAAACGTCTCCTTTTCCTATTCTGAGTCGATTCTGCATGCTTTAAGTGTGTTTGGTGGCTCAGAACCATCAAAAAACGTTGAAATATAGTTCAAATTCAATAAAAATCGACAAAAATACAGTTTCTAGCTAAAATTTGATGGTTTCGTTGCACTTTCCGAGCCCGTAGAGTATCTGAGTGGCTTAAAAGTACAAGAAAACACTTCAAAAGTGACGTTTCTGAAGAATTTTAACAGTTTTCTTGTATCTACGAACGCCAGAATGCATAAAATTGACCTAAACGTCTCCTTTTCCTATTCTGAGTCGATTCTGCATGCTTTAAGTGTGTTTGGTGGCTCAGAACCATCAAAAAACGTTGAAATATAGTTCAAATTCAATAAAAATCGACAAAAATACAGTTTCTAGCTAAAATTTGATGGTTTCGTTGCACTTTCCGAGCCCGTAGGGTATCTGAGTGGCTTAAAAGTACAAGACAACACTTCAAAAGTGACGTTTCTGAAGAATTTTAACAGCTTTCTTGTATCAACGAACGCCAGAATGCATAAAATTGACCTAAACGTCTCCTTTTCCTATTCTGACTCGATTCTGCATGCTTTAAGTGTGTTTGGTGGCTCAGAACCATCAAAAAACGTTGAAATATAGTTCAAATTCAATAAAATCTACAAAAATACAGTTTCTAGCTAAAATTTGATGGTTTCGTTGCACTTTCCGAGCCCGTAGGGTATCTGAGTGGCTTAAAAGTACAAGAAAATACTTCAAA